>NC_136912.1:44595482-44697982 GCF_949606895.1 Notothenia rossii | reverse complement strand
ACAGCGCGCCTGGCAGCCACAGCGCTCCAGGCTAAAGTGCTGGTCACATCTTTATGTAAACGGTAATTTATCGAGCTCAGAAAAGTTATCGAGTCCATTTTTATTTATCGTATGATAAGTCAATTTATCGATTATCGCGACAGGCCTAGTTGCCCGTACATTTATGATTGGTCAAGACTAGCTGAAGAGATACCATGTTTTAGACTTGGTTCTCTTTGGTTGGTGCGCAGACTCAGATAGAGTCTCTTGGCAACACGATCCTCCAATCAGCATTCGGCCGGCCTGTGGAAGTCCCTCCTTACTCTGGCTCTGTCAGACGTAATTTTTTTTCTCTAACGTTTCTTCAGATATATCTGGGAAACCATAATGTTGCTTCCTAGTTTTGCGGGGGAGCGCGGCTCCCATACAAAGTGAAGGCCGGTACAATGTGCTGTTCTGACTACCTCTTTGTGTTCTCTCAGTCTCTGCACTCGACCTTGCTACTTTCAATAGTGCAAGCTAAACTTTCTTCTGACTATTCCCCTGGTTGGTATCCAACCCATCAGAACCTGGGATTAGTGATTGTGTCTATTTATTCTATAGTCATAGCAATCTCATGAGCACAATAAGCATATAATGTAATAGTAAGAATCAGTCTTGTAATGTTATATGAAAATAGACTCCACAAATCCCTCCTTTCACACCTTTTAAGGTGTGAATCTAATCTACGTCTATTTTTCTTTTTACTGCGTCTCTGGTGTAATTTATGAATCTCTGCTTGTTATACTAGATATAGCTCACCCCCATCCACATCCTTGTTGATTGTGGGACCCGCTGATATTTGGTTTCTACCTTTAAACTCATCAGAAGGCAACCTAATAGAGAACCGCAGTGATGCGTCGTAAAACCCGGGAGTAAGTTAGCATTTTTAGCACTTCCGGTTCCTTCCTCAAAAAGCAATGCATTTTTTCCATAGGGTTTTGGAAAATAGCTCGAAATAAGGTCTGTGGTTGACACAAATTTAAGAGATAAATCACGTTTTGTTCTACGAAATTAAATACCAACCCAGTCTCACGGCATTTCGTGTTCACCATCACGATTTTTAATCTATTGATTCGTGTTCACCAACACAATTTTCCCCTTTTTTTCGTGTTGCACAGCACGATTTTCAAAGCAATGTATTTCTATTTAGACCCTCCAGAAAAAGAATTTACCGCATAATCAGGAAAATGGCGTAGATTTTTAAAAGGCCGCATATTTATCAAAAGGCCGCATAATCCCCGCATTTGTCCACACAAAATTGAGGGGGAAAAAAGTTGACTCGTCTTGACGTGACGTCATCAGCTCGCGCATCACAGAATGTAAACAACACTGTATAGAGTGAACGTGTGGAGCTCACACGATAGAGAAAACACCAACATGAAAAAATCTAATCCATCTCATTTACCGACGAACATTTCTACTAAAGACCGGGCAAAAAGTGGGGGGAAACTATTCTGCACCCCGTGCAACTGTGTGTTGGAGCATAAGCGAAAATCGACGGGGACGACCCACTTTGATTCATTCAAACATTCGAAAATGCTTTCTGCTGCTGCGGACAAGAAAGCCAAACAACGTTCACCGAGGTATCAACCTCCAAAACCCTACAAGAAACGAAGTGAGTAGCCTACAAGATTGAAGCTGGTCAGATAACAAAGAAGTAAATGAAAACGGAATGAGGCGGAGAAGTGTGTGTGTGTGCGGGGGAGGGGGGGGGGGGGGGTTGTGTGTGTGTGTCAGATTAAAAAAGCCCAATTGCTTTTACAATAAATAAACATTGAATGTGTTTAATTGAATAGGAAAGGGGTTTAACGTTAGTGGCAGGTTGTGTGTGAGAGAGAATAAATAAGACAGCCCAATATTTAAAAAAATTGTTCTTCTTTTTCCCCGCATATTTAGCATATTTCGCAACTTTCCGCATATTTCGCAACTTCCCGCAATTTCACCGCATAAAATCACATAAAAACCGCGCATGTTTAATCGCATAATCAAGGATTTTAGCTCGCATAATCAAGGAATTTAGCCCGCATAATCAAGGATTTTTGCCCGCGTTTTTCTGGAGGGTCTATCTATTGGTAGTCTTTCCCCTTTTTTTTCGTGTTGCACAGCACGATTTTAAAAGCAATGTATTTCTGTTGGTAGTCTCACGGCATTACGTGTTATAGGAAGACCGGAAGCTGTGTGGTTCATAAAAACATGTTTTTACTCAATATCAAGCCACGATTATTGCTTTTATTTAAAATTGTATCATTTCTGACTTTTGTTGCTGTCTGTGAGGAAAAGAAATGGAGCTCATTTTTCCTACTAATTTGTTAATCTTTTCAAAATAACACACTGTTATTTAGTCAACAATAACACACAATTATCCTTGTTTTTATTTATTTGTTTAATTCTATAATCTCGGGTTGCGTTCCAATAGTCCATTTAGCTTAGGAACCTTCCTAACCCAGTGAAATGACCCGGAAGTACGTCAGTGGCAGCCATGTTAAGTGCCGTTCCAATTCTCCAAATGAAAGGAAAGGAGGTTTCAAACTTCCTTTATAACCTCCTTTAGCTTCGGAACCACTGGACCTCCCTTGACAAAAGGAGAAGAGAAAAGGCTGCCCCACAATGCATTGCAGCCGCAGCATTTGCCGTCACTCAACAGTCGGCCGTTCACGGAAACAACCGATTATGACCGAGAAATTATATCTTGAACGTTACGGTGCTTATTAAGTAGGGGTGCACCGAATGGGAAATTCTTGGCTGAAACCGATATCGAAAATAGGAAACAGTTGGCCGAAAACCGAATGCCGAAAGGCCGAAAAATGATTAATAGAAATATATATAATGTATACATTTTTTACCAATGTTGTTCAGCTGCCTGATTATGGAAAAAGACATGATTATGGCAAAACTTAACTTAAATAATAATCACTAGTATGGGTCCATAAAACATTTATTCAGCACTTTTGAATGCATACAGTACATTAATTCCAAGTCAAGTCCATTTTATTTTCTCTGTAGGATAACTACAACAAAGTGCATTCACAACAAAGCCAAGGTGCTTTAAAACTGCATAAACATCTAGGCCAGTAGGCCTACAACAAAATAGTGTAAATAAAGACTGTAACAGCCAGGGCTTCAACAACAACAAATGCACCTATAAGTGCATGCATACAAATGTGCAAACTGGATAAATCCACATGAATGTAACTATTTACAAATGAAATTACAATTCAATTTCAAGAATCTGTAAATAAGGCTGTCTGTCCTCATAAGCAAAGTAGTAAACATTGTATAAAGATACATAAAGTGAAAACTGGATACAAAATCCACAATCAATTACAAATTAAATTACAATTTCAAGAATCTGCAAATAAGGTGGTCTGTCCTCATGAGCAATGTAAACAACATTGTATCATTTAGATACCGAAAGTACAATATATTGAACACTGTGCTGCTGTAATTTCCCCCTAATGATAACCTGAGATGGTGAATTATAACTCACAATGAAAATTGTTCAGGAAAGTGGGTATAGAGTAGACATGTAGAACTAGATAAGCTTATGATAAGCCAGCCTTGTCTACTTATGAAGGAAAAGTGGGAGGTTATTTTTAATGAACAGTAGCTTCTCTGCTTTATCCTCCATTGTCTGTTCCTCTTCTCATCAAGCACATGAGAGGCAGCGCTGAACAGTCTCTCGCTGTCAGTGCTTGTGATTTGATCTTACTCCGCATATTTGTCCGGGTGTTTTGATTTCAAGTGGTGGAGTAATCCCGAAGTGGTGAAAGTCTTTGCAGTTACACCCCCTCGAGAAATGTCAGCTGAACACGTTTTACAAATCGCAATCCGCGCCTCTTTCTCTGATATTTTTAAATATCTCCAAGCGGCAGACATGTTGGCTGTGAGTCAGCCGCGAGCATGGTCGCGCGCCGTGCTTGTCGCCGCGTTTTGATTACGTCATCACAACAACACGTTAGCTTACCAACGTAACCCTGTTCTCTGACATTCGGTGATATTTTTTCGGTGCTAAAACCCTTTCGGCCGAAAGCCGAAAGAGCCTTTTTAACCATTTTCGGCCGATAATTTTCGGCGGCCGAATATTCGGTGCATCCCTATTATTAAGCATTTTAAAACGTATGTGGTAAGTTGCCAAAGTGCTTTGTTCTGAACGTTCATCAGTATTATAATCAAAAAGAGAAATATGAACGTTAGTTTTTACTGAAATGATCAAATAAAGTCAACATTTCAGTCTTTACTGAGCTGTGTGGAGTTTGTTCAACTTTTAAAAGATGTTTGAATGGTGATATACACAGTGATAGATGTTAAGGACTAACATTTATAATAAATACATTTGTATTGATTTTAAGATCTTTTCATAGTTCATACAATCATACGTATTGGGATCGTTTGTATTAATGTGGACCGGAGGGAGAGGGTGACGAGCATAAGTTCCACTTTCCTTTTTTATTTCAATTCCAACTTTGGTCATGAAGAATATTCTCTGTTGTCCACGTTCATAAAGCATAAAGCAACAGCATCAGAGCACGGTGCAGAGTCTCTATGAGTTTACAGTAGACCCTCCTTCTTATTATACATCCATGTTGTAGTCCGCTATAGAAAACTATAGTTTCCATAGTTTCCCCAGAGCAGCAGACGCACATTCATGACGTCCGCTGGCGCATCATAAACACGTCGGATAGTGAAGGATTATTTGAATTATTTGAAGGATTAAAGTAACGTGGTATGGCAGGAAAGTTCAATCTGGTATATTCCTTTTAATGTCACCTTATATATATTCATGTGTGTTAAATTTGAAGGGACAAAGTATCTTTTCCCTCCCCCAATATATTGAGGTGAAGTCCTTGTGTTTAGAGAGAGATGTGAGCTGGGGACACCCTTATTTGGGAATAGGGCCAAGACGCTGGAATGTTTCCCTCGTAAAAGAAGGGTGTGCGTTACACAATCTTGTAGCAGATGTGTGTGTGTTTTCATTGCAGTAAATATATGTGCTACAGGATTACTGGTCAACTATACCTCTGTTCTTATTCTTTCATGTGTGGGTACTAAATGGCTACAAACATTGTGGAGAAATTAGCTTAAACATCTTTTATTACTCTATATGAAATGGAAGCAGTTTTTTATGACAGGGACGAGAGAGTTGGGGGAGGGGACACATTCCGAAGAGTTTCAGCATGTCAATTATCAGGGGAATCGACTTGTTTTCAATAGATGTGTGTGGTTGGTTACTTTGTATTAATAATAACAGTATGTGTAAAGGAAGCTGGAAATATACAATGTGAAACCTTTTATTTGAAGTAAAGATGTGAACAATAGCTCAAACAAATGGAAGGGCCATAGGTAGGCCTGTGTGAAGTTTGACTATTTGAAAAGCATCTCTAATACTGCTTAAGAGCATAGGTAATGTGTTCCTCGTTGTTATTGATATGAAAGTAATTAACATGTATTACGTATATTTAGCCAACTATAACAACTATATCTTAAAACATACTTTTAACTTGTGTGTGGCAGCCTGAGGCGGGAAGATGGACACAGGGACAAAGGGCCATAAAGGGGATGTGTGTGTGCTGGCTACAAGATGTGAAATAAGATAGGGAAACTTGTTGTTGAGAGCAAGTTCGTACCAGACACCAAAAGGTGTCTGGTCCTCGTCAAACTGAATGAGACTTTTTGTTTCCGGGTTTCTTCTGCTGTGTCGCACTGATTGGGTGCGACAGGCCATGTGTTGGTCTCTGCCAATAAGATGACCTCGGGGGGAAAGCCCGCACACACCTCCTCCTGTGTTTTAGTATGAAAGCCTGTGTTTTCCTTTGGTTCGCGCTCTTGTTTTTCACCGGCCGTTCCTGAGACCTGTCTCACACGGTGGTAGAACCTGAGCCCGGAGTACTCTGCAGAGTGCTTCGTGATTTCTTTGTATTTGTATCGTTACTGTTTATCATTAAAGCAAGATTATTGTTTAACTTGTATTCTGGTGTTTCTTAATCCCTTCCTTTTCACGAATTCACCCAGCTTATCAAACGACACGCGGAGACGAGGTTGGTTTTCAACATCCTCCAAATCTCCAACAAATGGTGACCCGACGTGTCTGAGTGGGGTGTTTTCGGGGAAGAGACCACCAGCAGCAAGCGGACGGAATAGTCCAGGGCTAAACATCTCGGCTTCTTCTGACAACTAACAACAGAGCTCTGACAATAACAGGTAAACAGATGCCAGTTTAATTCGAAATCTGTGATTTGACCATATTCCAAATTTTAGGGTTGTCAGACGAAGTTTACAGTGTTTTTTATAGTAACAATGCAAATGCGTGTTTTAGTTGTTAAAATCGGATATTGAGTTCCGACAGGCCAGAAGGGTATTGAAGTCCCGGGCTTGAAAGTGGAGGTATAAGAGTCCCCACAGTTAAAATCGGATATTGAGTTCCGACAGGCCAGAAGGGTATTGAAGTCCCGGGCTTGAAAGTGGAGGTATAGAGTCCCCACAGTTAGACTGTCTAGAGTAGTCAGTTGGTTGTATTAAGTCTCCATATAAGACTGACTCAAAATAACGAATCCACAGCTCGACGGGGCTGGAGATGAGTTATTTTTTATAAGTGATCCAAAGGAGAGTAACGCAAACTTCAGAAAGTCATTCTGAAGTGACCGGGCCTCACTATATCCTTTGGTGTGTTGTGAATATTTACTGGTAACAAGGACAGTAAGTCAGATCAATAGATATGAAGTCTGTGAATATTTACTGGTAACAGAAACAGCCTAAGTCAGATGAATAGATACGAAGTCATAATGAAGGGAGAATTTTAACGAGAGGAGCGTGAGTTAAGAGCTTACGAGGACAGTGGGTTCAAGCAAAAAAAAAAAAAATTGAATAAAAGGATAGCAGAAGTGTTAATTGTTGAAAGAAGCCCCCCTTTTCCAAAGGAGAGGCTGAGAGCTACAGCAGGGGAGAGAGAAGGGGGTGTCAGTATTTGTCTGTGAGAGTTCCCCCCACCCTTTTTCCTCTCGCGAGCAGCAGCAGCAGCCCGGAGTGTGTCTGCTTGCTTTTTTCTCTAGTGATCTGAAGTTGGAGTGAAATACATAGAAAATGAACAGATCAAGGTGTGATTTGAAGTGGTAGATATATTGAAATAGATAAGAAACAATGATTTGCTGCTATTTAAATATAGTCTTTGAGAACTGATTGATACCGTTGCATTGCGTTGTGAATTTCATGGTATTTGTCATTAACTAAGGATTGTACTTAATTATATTCCAAGGGGAAAATTATATTAAATACAGGAACAAAAGAGTAGAAAGTAAAGAGAAGGTTTTTGTAAGTTTGTCAGAGGGAATCTGTTAATGTTTAAGCATGACAGAGGTCCTGCACGAGGTTTTGCTCCAGCCATCTCACACGGTTACACAAAGGGGTGATTTATGAGAAACTTGTGGTCAGGAGAAATGAGATGTTTTGGAAAGTAGACAGAGAGAAAAGTAAGGTTGTTGCTAAAATATAGAGAGTAAAAGTTATATAAAGTTAACTACTATTCGGGAGAATGTCATATTGTTGAATGAGTAACCTAAAATAAGTGAAGATGGTGAAATAGTTTGATTAAGGATACAACCGGTAACTACTGATTAAATACACAGTGATGGTGTACATGAACATTGAGAGTAGATTAAGTTGTTTTGTTCTTCATGCTTTTCACCAGAAGTCATTTGAATTGTTATTATTTTTAAGTAGTGTTGTTTTGTGTTATATTTCTAGACTATAATGTACCCACATGCATGTGGTTTCTTTGTCCCAGTTCATTTTAAAGTCAGCCGACTCATGGCTAAATCTATTTGACCCCATGAGGTCAAGAGTCATTCTGTTAGACCACCATCTTGTGAAAGACAAATCATTGTTCTTTTGTCACATTTTGAATTAGAAAAGAGTTCATTTTGCTAGATCAATTTATCTATAAATGTTGTAGTGGGAGTTTTGTGTTTGCTAACATTTTTAGGAACGACAAGACTAGGAGATGAGTAAACTCAAGAATCCGTGGAGTGTAAATACATTGAGAAGAACACATTTTTATACTCTAACTTTTTGCACATCATAGACAAGGAATTCAGACAATATAAATAAATATTCACCAAAAGTAATAAGTAAAATGGAAAGTAGACATAGGCCTACACTTGAGTCAAATTATATTACTGTGATCTGATCAGTGTGCTCTGCAGGTTTACTATTGTTCTAAGTAACAGTGGGATTTAAAATATTGGAGAAAGTATGGAGATGTTCTTTCGTAGTGTGTGAAATATGTGATGCTTGAAACAGGTATTTCAATTTATGGAAGAAAATGGTTTCCTGAAAGAGTCAGGTTGGGTAGATATGTAACAATGGATGAAACGATTTATAGAGGGAGTTTTTGTAATATCATTAGTAGACATTAATGGTGTTGTTTAGATGGCATTTAGCAACTAAGACAGATAGTATGATTAGAAAGACACAGAGTGGAAAGGGTTGGATTGATTCAATCTCAGTGTGCTAGATTTCTTATGGATAATGCGTCCCGGGACCTGGACTCGCCCTCTGAGTTAGAAAGGCTACGACCCCGTCCCTCCAAGCAGACAAAAGACCTAACCCAAAAGGCGGCTCCTCCTTCTCCATCAAACAGACAGAGAACCGGAGCTGAACCGTCTCCACCTGAGGCATCCAGAACCAAACCGCTTGCTGACATACAGAAATACTCTCATCAGTCCCTCAGACAGGGCTGAGCCACGAGATTTGGCACAGGAGCAGAGTGGGGGACATGAGAGCAGAATCCGCCCTCCATGAAGCAGCAGAGAGACTGTAAAGGAGGAGATGAAATGCAAAGCAGTGCAAAGAACAGTGGCATGATGTGGGCTGCAGATGTGACTGGGCCAAAGGCTGCCTAAAAGAGTTACAGCGGATGGATTCAAGAGCTGATGGACTGAAGAGAAGACAGAATCAGAGGAGTTGGCATAGTCGATTTGAAGTGAGGAGGTCGGGGTCACGGCTTGAGACAACCAGGGGAGGAGAAAAGGAGAACGGGAATGAGTGAGTTTACACATAAACACACTTATTCACAAAACGCACATAGAAGACACCACATTTAAAGAACTTGAATTGACTTGATAAATAAGTAAAGATAAAAAGAGGTATTAACCATGAATTAATCGATTGGTAAATTCAAAATAGCAGTAAAGAGGAAACTATTAATGTAAAATGAGAAAGTCATCCTAAAAACACACTGAGGGTTAAAGGGGGAGACATGAGGGAAATATGCACTACACTTTAAGCAGGGGGTGTTTTGGAGTAGCACAGTGTAGAACCATATTCTTCAATCTTTCCATCATATTAATAAATCATTCTTCAAGAGATTTTTATTCATGTGTGAATAAAGTAGTGATCTCATTTGTTACAATATTGATTTCACCATTGTGGCATAGTTATTACCATAGGAGGGCTTTAGGATGGAAACTGTTTTTAATCCTTGATAGAGTAAAGGGTGATGGTTGCGTGTTCGGACACCCAAGGTTCCACACACTGCTAAAGAGTTTAACATTGTTTTTAAGTAGACCGGAATTGAAGATAAATGAGTATAATGAGCTATGAAAAGCAGAGCTACACAGATCCTAGTAATGTTTTGACTTAAGATAATAGTTATGTACACAAGTTTCTGAATTAGATTTCTTAGACATTTTAATACTACTTAGTTGTAAATAAATTGCAGTAGTAGTAGTACTATTATGAAGTGAGTTTTGTACCAAGTTGCAGGAAATGTGGGAAGCAGCCGTCCCGATGACAAGTTAGAGATATCTGACTTAAGGTGGTAATCGTGAATTGATAAATGATGGCGCTCCATATATGACTGATTTTTGTAGACAAAGGATACTGGACTATGCTGAAATATCAAAGTCTCTGCAGAGCACGACACATGGCCAATGAAACTGAGACCAAATGACCTTTGACCCTGACTGACAGTGTGACTTGAGAAAAGCACTATCAATGACTGACTCTGGGGCTGACCAAACTTGACGTTAAAACCTGACAGTGTGGGTGTGAATGAATTTCTGCATGTGATCAGTGTAACTGCATGATTCTAAAACAATAACTAACCGAGCATGTCTTTGGACTAATACATTATTTTGGAGCTCCATGGGAAACACAGGTTTCCTACAATTCCACACATTTGGAAAAACGCACATGTGACCCGTTTCTAATTCCCACAGGAGTTGGCGGTTTGCAAATGTAAAACTCAAACTAAAATCTAAAGATTCTGTTTCTTTTAGGACTGCCAGCTGGAAATGAAAACTTATTTTCCCTGGAGTGTTTACTGTGAAAGATGATGGATATACTTTTGTGAATGATGTTTGGTATTTTCTTATAACCACTGGTTACCTGAAGGTTTTCTTCCCATACAGAAGTTTGTTACACATGTTTACATGTGTAAAAAGGGGGAGTGTGGGATATTTTCATTTAGGGACTGGAAGAAACCTGCCGCCCCAACTCAGATGTTCAATCTGACCATTGATTGACAGTTTTAGATTTAACCTGCTCCATATCTGGGGATAAGATAATGTTTGATTAATGTTGACATGTTTCTAATATGGATTGAGTTATAACAGGTAACACAGATGCAGAATCAGTGGCCAAGGGGCTACTGAGAGAGGTAATTCCAGAATGAGAATGAGAAGGTGAACTGTGATAATGAAAACAATTTTGTAATATTTCAACAGGTATTAAAGTAACTGAGGTTTGAAATGTAGAAAGAACATATTACAGCTAAGTTAAAACATAGTAATGTAATGAGATAGAATTTAATTTAGACAACATCTGGTAACTAGCCTGGTAAAGAAGTAAAAGCCATAGACTGTTTAGATCATTATGGGGATGTACATTTAATTTAAAGTCATAATAGAAAGACATTTGATGACAGTATGTTGAATTTCTGTATTCATTTTTCAGCTTGATAATATCCAAGCAGTGACAGGTAGAAGCAGTCTCGCCTGGAAATTATTCACTTTGTCAGTATCATGATTTTAGTTGTTTTTAATCCATAACATTAGTGTGTTCCATTACCAGAGACGTTAGCAGTTCATATTATATTTAGATTTTAAATGGGATCTCAAAGATTTCATTTATAATAACACAGATGCTTGTCAGGAATTCAGAGCTATTGAGATATGTTATTTAGTTCACCTGAAGATGTTGGGGTTTAGTTTGTTGACACAGGCCAAGTATTAGAATTCTGAAGCGGCCTACCAGTGGTGGGTCAAACCCCTGAGGGCCCAGAAGCCCTGAGCGTAGACTTGAGGGGTGGGTATCAGATTTCTCCACACAGGTTGCTGACGCCAAAAGGGGGACCCGAGGAGCAGGAGGTCGACACAGCGGAGTTCGTCTGGCTGAAGGTCAAGAGGCCTACGTGGCTCAACTCCAGGTTCTCCGGCCTCTACAGAGTGACCCAGAGGACATCTCATGCAGTCCGCCGAGGAACAAAGGGGGACATCTGGTACTACTGGAGCCAGTGCGCGGCGAGGAACACTCCGGCTAGGACCTTGGAGGACATCAGGATGGACCTGGCTATCGTCAACGCGGACATCCCTACAGCAGACGACTTGGAAGCAGGCATCAGCGGACTGGAGGAGAAGGACCTCGCGGACATCCCTACAGCAGACGACTTGGAAGGAGGCGTCAGCGGGCTGGGGGACTTCTCGAGGCAGCAGAGGAGTCTACTTCTCTCTGATCAGATTAATCAGTTCCACCTTTGAAGGAAAGGCCGCATCTCCCCCTCCCTATCAGCTGCCCTTGTTGGCGTATTCTGCTGAGGGGGGGGGGGGGGGGGCCCTGATGATTCAACAACACGCAAGGATGCTGCTTTCTGGCACTCAGGCTCTCACTCTGATAGTTTCTTCACTGTCATTGGAGGTTGTTTTCTGTTCTCAAAGGTTTAATGAAGGGGGACAGACACAGTATCAAAGAAGGACAGTAGTTTTGTTTCAAATGTCTTATGTGTGTTGGTCTCGTTAATGCAAGACCAAAAAGGGGGAGTTGAAGGATTATTTGAATTATTTGAAGGATTAAAGTAACGTGGTATGGCAGGAAAGTTCAATCTGGTATATTCCTTTTAATGTCACCTTATATATATTCATGTGTGTTAAATTTGAAGGGACAAAGTATCTTTTCCCTCCCCCAATATATTGAGGTGAAGTCCTTGTGTTTAGAGAGAGATGTGAGCTGGGGACACCCTTATTTGGGAATAGGGCCAAGACGCTGGAATGTTTCCCTCGTAAAAGAAGGGTGTGCGTTACACAATCTTGTAGCAGATGTGTGTGTGTTTTCATTGCAGTAAATATATGTGCTACAGGATTACTGGTCAACTATACCTCTGTTCTTATTCTTTCATGTGTGGGTACTAAATGGCTACAAACATTGTGGAGAAATTAGCTTAAACATCTTTTATTACTCTATATGAAATGGAAGCAGTTTTTTATGACAGGGACGAGAGAGTTGGGGGAGGGGACACATTCCGAAGAGTTTCAGCATGTCAATTATCAGGGGAATCGACTTGTTTTCAATAGATGTGTGTGGTTGGTTACTTTGTATTAATAATAACAGTATGTGTAAAGGAAGCTGGAAATATACAATGTGAAACCTTTTATTTGAAGTAAAGATGTGAACAATAGCTCAAACAAATGGAAGGGCCATAGGTAGGCCTGTGTGAAGTTTGACTATTTGAAAAGCATCTCTAATACTGCTTAAGAGCATAGGTAATGTGTTCCTCGTTGTTATTGATATGAAAGTAATTAACATGTATTACGTATATTTAGCCAACTATAACAACTATATCTTAAAAAATACTTTTAACTTGTGTGTGGCAGCCTGAGGCGGGAAGATGGACACAGGGACAAAGGGCCATAAAGGGGATGTGTGTGTGCTGGCTACAAGATGTGAAATAAGATAGGGAAACTTGTTGTTGAGAGCAAGTTCGTACCAGACACCAAAAGGTGTGTCGCACTGATTGGGTGCGACAGGCCATGTGTTGGTCTCTGCCAATAAGATGACCTCGGGGGGAAAGCCCGCACACACCTCCTCCTGTGTTTTAGTATGAAAGCCTGTGTTTTCCTTTGGTTCGCGCTCTTGTTTTTCACCTGCCGTTCCTGAGACCTGTCTCACATGGTGGTAGAACCTGAGCCCGGAGTACTCTGCAGAGTGCTTCGTGATTTCTTTGTATTTGTATCGTTACTGTTTATCATTAAAGCAAGATTATTGTTTAACTTGTATTCTGGTGTTTCTTAATCCCTTCCTTTTCACGAATTCACCCAGCTTATCAAACGACACGCGGAGACGAGGTTGGTTTTCAACATCCTCCAAATCTCCAACAATAGTGAAAGTGCATTCGGATTCTCTAAAGTACAGTGGTCTCTTCTCCTAAGTCCTTTTGAATTCTCCTATCCACTATCCCTTAACCCTGTTACGTTTCACTCAAAGGTCAAGGAATAGGAGATAGGGTTAGAATTTAGGAGCTGATTTTTGGATTATCGGAACGCAACCTCTGGCTTTTTTGCCGTCTTTCAGGAACTGAATTTCAAAATAAGAATAACCGGAAACAGACGTAGGCCTATAAGGGACATTTCGAGCATCATCGAGTTTCGGATGGCCGAAGACACTACACTACCCATAATCCCCAGCTATCGTTTAGGACTAAAGTCCCCGTGATTAAACTTCAAGTCGGGATTGGATGTTGGAGTAGCAGTGCGCCAAGGTTATGGAATCGAAACTGGATCGAACGCCGCCCCCCCCCCAACAATTAGAAGTTGCCAATATTAAACACTAATTATTAACCAATTAAAATGAACCGATTAAACATCTCTCTGACACAGTTTAAACGCATTTCAAGTGGAAGAATTGTTCGTGTCTCCTCTTCGTGTCTCGGGAACCTGGAAGCTGTATTATTTTCAAAAAAAAAAAATAATAACATTTTTTTTAACCATAACGGGTACTTTACACAACATTGAGTCAAACTTATCCTTGTTTTAATCCTTGTTTTATTTATGTAAAATTGTTGTTGTCGGTTAATTTTCCATTTTATTTATTTTGGTTTAAGATATCATTCTTTTTTATTTATTATTATCATGTTAGATGTTTAAACTTTTCTGCATTTTATAAGGCAATATATACTTTTTTGTTTTTGTCCGTAGGCTACTTAGGTTATTAAAGAGTTATCGTGTCAAAATATAGGAAATGTATTAATATTTTATTGTATAATCGGTACAGGAAATTACATCATTCAGAACACCACCTCTTGGCCAAAGACGCTGCCACCGGCATTGCGATCCATCCTCTGACAAAGTAAGTTGGGTCACTAAAGTCTGATACATGTTTTGCTTAGATTTAATAATTGGGGCTTTTTTTTAAGCCTTTACTCGCATGGTTCATCATACATACTGAACTGTTCTAAGTCTGAGAAATGCTTTCGCCATAATCAGCAAAGCAACATTAATGTGAAATTATTCTTGCGGGCGGCTAGCTAGCTAGCTCACGTTCAACATAAGCTTAAACTAGTTTAGCTACATTTATATCCGCTCATAAGTGGTGTGTGAAAAATATTTGTCCTAATTACGGCTACATACGTCGGTGTTAAAGTGTGAGTTATACGTTATCTTAATCGCTTTAGTTTTACACATGACAGTACTAACGCGTACCCACACCACAAACCCATACACTGATCGACACCATCATAAAACCAACGGCACTTTTAAGAGCCAAACTCAACCTATCTCCCTATCTCCCTATCTAGCTCTCTTATATATCTATCATCTATTTCTTTATTCACCCTTCTATCTATGCTGTGTACTTCTCTACTTTCCTGTGTTTGTCAGTCTGTCTGTTTGTTTGTAATTCCGTGTTAATCATGCCAGGTGGTTCTACAAAAAAGACATGTCCCTTCTGTCAGAACATTTTATTTTGTGCACAGAAGATCTGTGGACATTGCCTTAAGGAGCAGCCAGAAAAGCCGTGCCTTGAGAAGAAGCTGAAGTATTATTTGAATTATTTGAAGTATTAAAGTAACGTGTTATGGCAGGAAAGTTCAATCTCGTATATTCATTTTAACGTCACCTTATATAGAATGTCTGTTAAACTTGTGATTTCTGCATTGAGTGACTTCTGCCTAGCAGATACCAAGAAGAGGCCCCTAGGATCTCTCTGTTAATTATCAATAGTCCTTGCAATTAACAGGGGAATTCCCAGATACATTTTCAGATATAAGGCAGTTAAAGTCTTGTAGAATTAATGATTTATCTCCTACACATCCTGCAGGCCTTGAGACTTGGGTCACCCAGCAGTAAACGAGATAAACGTCCTTTTGAGCTTATCAATAAAATGTATTGATTTCTAGTAAGTTGACTTCAAGGTGAAAGGAAGTTCACAGAAGCCATTAAGCGACAAGAACAATTAACTTCTGTTAAAGATACATGATAGGATGTTTGTGTGTGTTGAAGATGTTTAGGGGGAATGAGTATGTGTCCTGTCAAAGAGTCCTCTGTCATGACTCCAAATCATTGATTGGGGGATCTGCCTCAGGGCAGAGGGACAGAAACACACACACACACACACACACACACACACACACACACACACACACACACACACACACACACACACACACACACACACACACACACACACACACACACACACACACACACACACACACACACACACACACACACACACACACACACACACACACACACACACACACACACACACACACACACACACACACACACACACACACACACACACACACAGATGGAATCAACAACTGCTGACTCACTACCTGGGGTCCCGCCCAGAAGTGAAACCGACCAATGGAACACTGCCAACTCACTGGCTAGCTCGCTCAGAAGTGAACTCGCCAATAACAAATAGCTAGGGAAGAGCAAGCGACAAAACTCCTCCCCACCTGTGTATAAATGTTGTGATCATTTTGAAGATCGGCGCTCTTGTTTCTGACTGGCTGTCGTGGTACGTATATCACACGGTGGTAGAACCTGAGCCCGGAGTACTCTGCAGATTGCTTCGTGATTAGGTGATTAGGTGATTAGGTGATGTATTGTATGTTCTACCATTAAAATAGATTATTGTTTAACCCTTATCCTGGCTGCTTTGAATTTTTCCTTCTTTTGAGAACCCGCTCATATAGGAACGGCGCGGAGCAGAGGTTCTGCCCAAACAAAGCTCAAGAGGTTTGATGAGAAGCGAGGAGTTGGGTGTCAGAGCGGAAGAAGAACCACAACATTGCTTCAATCAAGGATGAAGCCATTGTCATGGTATGTACACTTTTTACTGTATGTTAAGGCCCGGACACACCAAGCTGACACCAACGAACTGACACAGACGGACCCTGACTGTTTGCCAATATATTAGGCCAGGATCAAGTTGAATGTTGTTTTTATATACATTTATTTCTTAATGATGTTTGTATCTTATTAACCAATATACACTTTGATATCAACTTCAAATATAGATATTATTGCAAAGGTATTATTTAATATTCTCTTTTCTTTCAATTTTAAAACTACTCTTATCTTAACTTTCACAGCCAAGGGACACTATTTTAATTTAACTACACATTTAAATAAACAGAGCACTTCCTTCACTTCCATGTTGTGTTCCATTCTTGCTTATGTACACACTTTTAGACCTTAAAGTAAGGGTATGTAAGTTTGACAAACCGGCTCGAGATCGCTAGAATTTGAAAATACAAAACCGGAGAAAATCTGCCACTTCCTTATAGAGCCCCTCCTCCAACACACACGAACGCGCACATGACCAATGAGGGCACGAGATAAGTTTGTGCACAGATGGAAGGCTGACAGGCAGGTAGGCCATCCAGTTACTTTAGCCGGGCCGGCTCAGATGATTGGTCGTGCTTTTTACAGTATTACGGCTTCCACAGATGACATTTTTTAATGGATTTTTTGTCAAAGCACTTAAGATATTCATTGCTATCGGGATGTTAAGAGCATTCCATGGAATTTAAAAAAAAGTGAGCCAGTTTTTCAAACTTACCTACCCCACCTTTAATAATACTACATAATTGTATGTTACTACTCTATATTACTCTTACGACTGCAGCCACAACATACGGGAACGTTTTACATCGTAGCACGCAATTTCAATTTCAACAGTGTCAAGCTATGCTTGGATTGTGTTACATTTTTAATTATGCAATAGTCATTGTAAGTGTTAACTGTTAATTGTTGAGTGGTCACACATTTGTATCTTATTGTACTTTAACTTTAAGATTATCAGGGTTTGAACTGGGACTCAGGATACTGATTTATTTGTATTTTGTGTTTGTCTATAAAATATTTTCTTCTTCTATTGTGTAACCCTTCTTGGTAAATACATGATTCTGCAAAAGCTTAACTCAGCATCTAGGTTTATGAATGGCATACAACTAGATGCTGTCATCAGTAATGTTATAGTTGTAGTTATATAGTTGTTGTTGATGTTTCCTTTCCATTTCTTTAAACAGTAAATATATTATTTTGTCATTACAGCTTGAGAAACTCCATGCCATTGGCTTTAAACCAGTGCTGCTTCTTGGCAAGGAGACCAGGAAGAAGGACGTCAAATGTGAAATCCTAACCCGTCGCTGCACACTGACCGCCTATGCCCAGGATTACCTTGACAAGATAGGCACTTTTTATGAGTACCTTTGTGAAGGTGAGATGCTTGCACTATATCTTCACAGTTCACAGTATTGTGTACACAAAATGTTTGTATCAATGGAGAGCTTAACATATAACCAACACAGTTATATGGAATGAGTTTGGATCAACTCATTTAATAAAGTCAGTTAAGTTAACAACAACTTACAGCGACTGTTTTCAATCCATCCAAATCTTGTGGGACAACAACTTGATCCAGTATTTATCCTTTGATACAGCCAGAAAGCAGTCATTCGAGCCATTTATTTGGGTTTGGCAAACTATATTTTTGTGAGACAACTAACACACATCCTTTCTACCTGTTAACTGTCACTATTTTTAGCTGCAAAGTATTACAAAAGTTGAAAGTAATTGCAAAATATTTAGGGTTATGGACAACGTTTGACTGTTTATTATTTTAGCAAACTACATACAATAAATACATTTTTAAACACTGAGTATGTTGCCTAATGAGACATGGCTTACTCTGCAGAGGGGACTTGTGGACATTTAACTGTTATTTATCAGGAAATAGTTAGGCAAGTTTACGTGAATTTGAAAAACCATTTTGGGGTATTGTGCTACCACTTGCGCATTCATTGTATACAAATTGAAAGTTGTAAAGTTGTTAATGTCAAGGTAGTTAGGTTTGATGACTGAAATGTATGTTTAGGCTTGAGCCATCCCTTAAGCAATTTCCTTTTAGCAAACCGTTCCGAAACGGTTTCCTTTATCAACGCCCAAAAGGGAGAAATATTTTGAGGTTAATGGTAAGAGCACAATACATGAAGACGATCCCAGTTGACCACATATTTAGTTTGGCAGTTCTGTATTAAGGTCATGTTTCTCGGGTTGTAAACAAAAGCAGTTATCCAGTGCATCCAGAGGTCCCTTTACATTACATTTATGTTTTTATCCAAAGCGACTTGCTACTTATTTGATTGCACTTATGCAAAACATGTTTGCGTCAGTCTCATAAATTCTGAACAAAATGTGTGGATGTAAATAATGTAAGGGAACATACATGCACATGTCTATATGTTGTCAACCGACAAATTGACATGTCACATCACATGGACACAAATCGGAAGAATAATATCGCAAAAACAAAACCATAAATGGTTGACTGGATAAATACCACTATTTCTCTGCTATTAACTTTGACTGCACACAGTCCTATGACATGACGAGTATATTTTTGACCCTGTCTGGAAACATACCTTAAGCACGCTGTATTTCTTATTTCTAGATATATGAGTTAACCTCTTTGTCTTAAGCAAGTCAAGACCAACATTTGTTTAACTTGCACAGGTTGGACACAGGACTCCACTGGCCAGGGGGTTGCGGAAGATCCTGAGGAAGAGACAGTCACGCTGAACCTCACACCCTGTGACCCATCTGAACCAGAAAACAACTGGCAGGAGGCAGGGACCACAGAGAGCCTGGTGCCAGAGACAAGCACCGTGCAGGTGGAGGTGCTGAAGACCCCCCCCGTGAAGCAGTGCACCATCATAGAGGTGGGGCAGGAGGAGCAGCCCCAGCGGGATGATGTGAGACAGGCTACCACCACGGAGGGGCCAGGTAATAAAATAGATAGATAGAATCGGAGGGATGAAACCCTCTTTAATGGTCACACATGCAGAGCACACAGCACACACAGTGACATTTGTTCTCTGAGATTTGCAGCTTTTATATTTATAAAAGTCCAGAGTGTTTTCCGATATTTTCCTAAAAAATTATTGTAGGTAACTTGTTGACAAGTCATGCTTCTACAATATCTCAAAACACCTAATTGCACTTCTTGCATTTTTGGGAATAATGATTGTTCCAATAGGTAAATAATAATAACAACAATAGCTTAATCTAAATAACAATTTCACCTACGACTTCATAAATATGAAAGGAAAATGGGATACTTGGGTATGTGTATATCCTTAGGTACTCTGATATAAATAAATATTAAACGTTTAGAAAAATACAGTCTTTCATTCCTGAACAGACATGTGGTTACTATATGGTTATACCTTTTTCACACAAAAATGCAAAGCAACAGCAGGCTTACTTTACATTTGATAAATCACAAAATAAAACTCCTATGTGATTTGGTTTACACACAGAAAGGGTCTTACATTGTAGCGTTGGGCAGTAGGTCGATTACATCAAAATGATTTGGCTCATGTCCATATATTGTACGAGAGGTTGATATCATTAATATTGTGGTCTACCAAAAGCAATCCCTGACCATAGGGGTAAACTTCGAAGCAACTCATGCAACAACGTCATGCAGCATATTTAAACTTTATACTCAAGAACTGCATTTAGATACGACACTGTCCCATAATGAACATACGGGGAATAAACGTAGGTATTTAAATCAAAGTTAAATTCAATTCAATTTCATTCACAACATGTTAATATTTATCAAACTATTCCTTACACATAAAGTATGGAGTCAATTATATAGGCAAGACAACAAAACACCTAGACTTCATAGATCAACCTCAATTGAATCGCAATAACAAAAAAATATCTGTACCTAACACCTATTGCATCATGTGATGCTGTATTTGTGGGATGTATTTTGAAACTTGAGTTTAAGCTTAACTTGGTATACTGTATGTATATAGTAATATTTCTTCTTCAACCCACAGCTGTCAGGACAGGGTCCGTGAGGGACACAGTACTTGGTCCTAGACGCAAAAAGAAAAAGTCAGGTATATTAACAGTGTTAAGTATTTTGACTGATTATAAACATTTGCATGAGTCGAATTGATTGGTATTCTAATAAATCTATTGACATGTACTTTAGCAAAGTGCATGTAAAAGCAGTGATTGATGCTTCTTCAGTGAGTTACCAATGCTATATTGTGACTAATAACTATAACTGATACATTATCCAAAAATCCAAAGGGCTTTAATTGTCTAATTAGACTAAAATACATACAGTCATAGTTGATAAGGTGGTGATGAGAATGCTAGGCAGTAAAGGAAGCGGCAGTGCAGTATTTTCTTTGGTCATCTCAGGCTCAGCAGTGGTATGGCCATTCAAACAAGCATCCCATGTTAGGACTGAGAGCAGCTTGGTTCCATTTCAATGATGTATACAGTAACGTTTGACCAGTGATAACAGTGTGGTCACTTTTCATCGTGCAAGTCTGGTTGCTACTTAAGTGTTCATAGTTGTATTTATTTTATTTCTAATATGACTAATACTGTATGTGGAACCTGCTTTGATGTTCACAGATTGCTCCTTCCACACTCGCCTAGAAACTTTCCCCATCAGGAGTGTAATAAAAGAAAGAATGAGAAAGGTTAGACCGGAATAAAAGTAATGCATAGGGTGTGCTTTATGATTTACAAACTTCCAACACAATTGTTTGCTAAATAGCTAATATGCGTTTGGTCTTTCCGAAATTAGAGATTTGTTTTCTTCTCTTGATAGGGAAAAGCAGAAATGTTGGTGGAGTGGGAGCCCTGTCCAGTATGGTATATATCTTCCAGTTACTTGGCTTCATGTCATCTGATGTAGTCCCATGTTGGAGAACAAACACATGATATTTAACAAATGCAAAACATCCAAATCTACCACCAGTCCTCTTATATATTTCATTGCTGTTATTCTGAAGCAGCTGAAGTAGTGTAGGAACAAATGATTGTTTAACTTTATTGTTGTTAATGTATGTGTTTTTGTTTGTTTTTATTGTTTCTTAGAACATTTGTTTTCATTTCTATGTTCCCTCTTTCTAAATGGTAAAGGAAACATTTACTTTTAAATTGAGTTATAAGATGTTTGCTTCACACATGGTTTATGCTTTTCGGAAAGACGAAACCAGTAACTGTAACTAACATTATTCCATTCTGTTTTCAGTGGCAAGGAGTGGGCTCATTCCTGGCAGCCGAAGAATTCTCCGGGATAATGCATAAAAATTAAATCTGTTATTTGAACACCAGTTTTGTTTTTGCACGTTTGTTCTCTTGTTTATATGCTCCATTTGATTCATATTTAATATGTTTCTATTAGAAATAAGATGAAAACCTCCACCAAAATGCATTTGACTTTTTAGGAAATTACAGTTGAAATACTACATGATTTCATTGTCAGTGATAGGAACACCATAACCTATTTTAAGCATATTCATGTGTGAAATCTGGTACTTTGCCATCCACTGCCTTATCTAATTTGTTTAACTTCCGAAGTATAACGCTTTGGAGGTAGGCTTGCATATAAAGCGTCTTTGGGTTTCAGAAAAGCGCTCTAAAAATAAAATGTATTATTATTATTATATCATTTGATTATAGGCCTAATTAAAATGATCCTGATCTGGATCACTGGTTTTGCTACTACATTTGAAAGCTTTTGGGGACAAATGCTTGAGATATTAAAATGGTAGTGATTACTTTGAATTTTCTTTTTCACTTAATGAAAACCACAACTCGAGTATCAGGATGGTCTTTATCTGGAAAGTTATCCACATCTCATCACCACGTTGTCACGGCGACCCTTTGTCACGTCACAGATACGGTACCCGAACTCAGATCGCCACCCAAACGATACTGCCGTTGCTAAGGAGGCAAAAGTGCAAATGTGTATTTTATATTTTTTTAAACACAGGGTTTGGTTTCGGATCGCGTCCGATTGACGGATTTCTGAAAGGGAATGGAGCCTATACGGCCGTCAACGCAAGACAAGTCGAACGAGTCCACGCACACACGCCGGAAGAACTACAAATATGTCAGCTCTGTGTACTTTGTAACGATTGTTGGGCGCGTATCTAATGGGAATTGTAGTTTGTAGCACTACTCTCATATCATTTCAATGGGTTAACTTTCTATTCTTCTGTGTTTTTGTATGGTTTGAGCTGAGGTGCCAACTCAACATACAATGTTGATGAAATGAATGAAATTTGGTGATGATTCATGGTTTTTGTGTTAATGTAATAGCAGTTAAAACAGGACCGCGAACACCAAAGTAAGGGGGGGAAACGAATACAATAGGAGGGTTTTAATGTAACCATTGCTTATGACATTGATGATATTTTAAATCCAAAAACATATTCCCTAAAATGTGGAAGCTCTGGATGCCATACAAATGAATAGCTGATATTTTTTTAGGGCCACAACTTTGGCACTAGAGCACCTAGTGTTATCAAACGCATTTCAATGGTGAAACTATCCAAACATATTGCATATGACAAAATTTTCCACTACGATGAAAGGCGTGTAAGCCAAAAAAACCTTATTCTGGTTCCATCATGGGTAACACCACCCATCCTCTCCACCTGCAGCTGGACAGACAGATACCACCCCCCCCCCCCCCCCCCCCACCTGGCCAGACAGGAGCTCCTTCTCCAACAGACTGCTGCAGCTCCGCTGTCACAGGAGCCGATACAGGAAAACATTCCTGCCCACTGCAATAACTCTGTACACAACACGTTCTCACTCCCAACCGGTCACATGTTGACGGACGGTCAACTCCTTGCAGTATCAATACTAATTTGGCTGACTTTTATATTTGATCCAATGGGTATATTGGTATATTTACACCATAACGGTGCACAGCTGATAGAAAGGGACACCTAGTGGTTAAAGCACGTTATTGAAATGTATTATTTGTATTATTAGATATTAATAGGAGACACAGACAGACAAACTAATAAGGCTTTATTTAAACATTAAAGAATACTTTAGGTTAAGGTCTTATTTTGAATAAGAAAACATCTTTGGGGGTATAAATATTAAGCCTGACAAAGTACTAATATATTGCTTTCCTGCAATGTTAACTACTGTATGTTTAAGCACTTATTTTAACTGATATTATACATATGTATTATACTCTTATAAGATGTATGTAGATAGTATAAGAAATGTGCTGAATATGACAGTTTAATGGTGGAGGTATACACACATATTGATAGATGTCTTGTAATGCACTGTTGAGGAACCTGCGACCCAAGTTGTTCATCTCCGATCTTGTCAGGTATTGAACATTCAATAAATAAAGAACACAGAATTATTAAATATAAAACACAGAATTTGTGTGATTATACTAAATGATTTACAAATAAACACCACTGCATATTTACAACTGTTACACATGCTGATGTAACGCAAATGTTTCCAACTTGGGATCAATAAAGTATATCTTATCTTAAGATGATCGATGGCTACTGCCATATTTGCAAAATGTGTCTCTGAACCTTGACAAGTGCATGTTTCAGGCTTATCAATTTACAACAGGAGGGGTCGCAGACATAAGACGAGCTGTTAAATAAAGCTCTTCTGACCTTAGCTGGCATGTGGGTATATATACCCGCTCAAATCCAGTTTTGGACAGTCTGCCGTGGTTCCATCCCATTTCAAAGTGCTGTTCGACGCTCGGCGTAACCCTCGGCGCACACTCAAACATCCAATCAGAGCTTGAGGACTATCACGGGGCTTGTCCATGGATGGGTTTGTCCAGCGCTCTCCGTTCACTCCAATGGACCACTTTTTTACAGCAATGGCGGATCGTGGAGCCTCTCAATCGTTCCCCGGAAGTTAGCGCCAAGGCTAGCAGAGCTGTAGAGTTGCAGCATAATAGACCGTTCGTGACGGACTTTTAAAGGTAAGAAGAAGTTTAAAGATTTATATTGCGGATATTATCAGTACATCTGATTCAAATTAACATGTGTATTAAAGGATGTCAGTGGATTATCCCTAAATTAGTAGATTTAGGGAACGTTTACAGATAACAGATAAAGCTAGGATTCCGGATCAAGTTAGCAACACACGTTGAACAGCCTTTTAATTGTAAATTCCGTTCTCTTAATGTCATTTCGTCCAACGTTGTTGAATTAGAGAAGAGGGGCTTCTAAACGGGATTGTATGCGGGGGTGGAGGGAGTTAAATATTAGATAAATATAACTTTGGTGCGTGTAAGAGTGAGTGTTTTTAGCAGAGCCATATTGTGTCCTTGTGATTATGTTGATTATTACCTGTCTGTATAATGTTGCAGCTCAGCTGATTTTGGATTGATGGCAAAGGGAGAGGGACTTAAGTGAGAGTGAAAACACAAGTTAAGTTTAATACTACTGTTTTATATAAGTAAGCATACTAAACATGTATTCTATCACTGTATTATATAAGTAATCTTGTTAGTAACCTACTGTATGGCAGGTGGAGGGGCAGTGATGTTACAGGTGGAGGAGCAAAACTGCAAGACTGCAAACTCACGAGACAGAGAAATCAAAGTTTGTTCTCCAGAGAAGAGGTTGATTTCACTTCATTTATTTCATATTTTCTAAAGATGTGGAAATGGCAAAAAAAAAAACTTGAGAGCTGTAACCAAGGCAACTGTAACAACATGAGTAGAGAGCCACCAAGGTTTTTCAAGTCCCTCTCTTACTCCATTTTGCCAACCCAAACTTCCAGGTACATGACGGGACACCTTGCTTGTTTTTGTTGTTTGCGCTCCTCTGGCTGGGTGCTGGCAGGTGGAGGGCAGTGATGTTGGCAGGTGGAGGGGCATTGATGTTAGCTGTTACACACCAGGCTCAAACTTAACACATTGCATCCTTCTTTGCAGTGTCCTTATTCCTGGAAGGGGAATCTGCAATTCCTGCAGAGTTTTGTAACCCGTTGGTCCGCACGCAAAGCGAATTTTTAAAGCCTTCTTAATTGTCTCATTGCTCCATTTCATCCCCTTTGTGGTGAGTCTGCCTAATGCCTTAAGTTGGTCTTTTGAAAACGTTTTCTTATATTTGTTGTCCCTAATTTTCATTGTTTTCTTGAGAGCTGCATTTTCCTTCCTGATTTTTGTTAGTGCAGACTTTGCTTTTTTGGTGATTCCTTCTTGGCTCTTTAATTTTCTCTTTAATTTTTGTAATAGATCTGTTTGACTGGCTGCTGGTTCCCTCGTATGCTGACTGGCTGCTGGTTCCCTCGTATGCTGACTGGCTACTGGTTCCCTCGTATGCTGACTGGCTGCTGGTGCCCTCGTATGCTGACTGGCTCCTGGTTCCCTCGTATGCTGACTGGCTGCTGGTTCCCTCGTATGCTGACTGGCTGCTGGTTCCCTCGTATGCTGACTGGCTGCTGGCTGAGTGGGTGGTGTCCACCCTCCCTGTCTCTCCTCACTAACCATGTCCTCTCTTTCTTCACCCTCACTTTCCTTTCTCTCAGTCTCCTCATCCCTTCTCCCCTCAATCTTTGAGACTAATGTAAGTAGAAGACATGGCACTGTAGATTTTCAAACATTTAAAATATTATACCACTTAAAAATAAGAAATATGACTTTTGTTACTAAGAGTTCATACTTATTATACCTGTGTCACCTTTCACACTATAGCTGTGATCATGAGCTATGGGCTTTGTAGATACAGGTCCCAGGGTGAATCGTGGTGCAGGGGCCCTTCTCTTTTTGACCACAGGGCGACGCACGAAGATAGTGGGTATAGCCTCTGCTCTCAGCCTAGTCTTGCCCTTTTTTGTCTTGACAAACTGGTCTGCATCAAAATGTGCCTGCGGAGTGACTTGAGGTTACTTCACACACAGAACAACTCAGTTTTGTCTGCCCACATACATATTCCATAGTGGTTGAATACACAGTATTAGGAAACACTTTATACTTACTGGACATGTTATACTCATTACATACTGAATATAAAATATGACCAAGAATGTGAGACAACTTTATAGAAATTCATATCACATCTGTTCCTGATGCCATTTGTCATACTTTGTTAAACTCACAAATAATAAAGTTCCATAACTTCAGTTGGGAACAAAAACCACACCTTATCTCCCCAAGGCAATTTCCCATCCAATAGGTGTGCTATATAGGTGTGTATAACCCTTTCTCCTGTCTGTTACTCCCTCTTTCAGCACAAGAACAAGAGGGGGATTCAATGGAGCCTGAATACCTGCATTGAGACCCTCACCCTGCACCCTGAGTCTCAACTCTCAGTGTTTTTCAAGCCTTTCCCTGTTTTTTTGTATTAAACAAAACATTAAGCTTTCCCAATGGTGTGGTTTTCGTTTTGTGAAAAAGTGCAAATGCAGTGTTTGTATATAATAACCTCACATATTTTGTTGCTGTTGGTCATGAAATTGCTCCTGCTGACTTGAACCAGCCATTTTTTCCTCCGCTCTGTGTCAGTGGGGAAAACGTACATTCGTACTCCTTTCGCTGAGCGATTTGAGCATCCCCAGGCAGCACAGCAAACCATGGTGGCGACTAGGAGGCAGCACAGCAAACCAGGACAACACGGAGGAAAAGGCACAGACAAACTGCATGATATGCTATTCAATGTTTATTGAATTCCATGTATTTGCAATGGATGTTCCTAAAACAACACATCTAACATCATCATGCTGCTGCTGCTAGTCCTTTGATAGTCACCTGTCGGTCTCCTGTCTTTTCTGAAAGCCATAAAGATGACATTAGTCATTTAGATAACTTGTGTCCTCAATTACCATGGGATTACTGAAACTACCATGAATTTAAGAAAATGGTAGAAATTAATCTAATCTGAATTTTGAAGCATTCCTTTAGATCCCCTCCCTCTAAATATATCAATAAACATTAGAAAGTGATGCTCCTGACTACCATACAAGTTTAAGAAGATAATATTGGTTTTAAAGAATTCAAAGCTATAAACAGCAACAGGCTCTTTAACCAAGGCACTGTTAGCCTAACATGTAAACTAGTTGTTCACACTAATCCTAATATTATCACTTAATATTAGCAAATTCTATTTTATTTTTTAAAACATATTGATGTAAATACATACACATATCGATTTGTTGTATAAATATTGCAAATCAAAACCTTTATTCACTAATAATTACCAAAAATCGTAGTTCTATCTCCTGTTATCAATGCATTCACATTGCCCGCCATGAACTTCCGGGGAACAATCCTCGTCTGCATGAACCACGTGACGATAACCGTTTTTGGACTTCCGCTGTCGTAACTCTTCTATCTATATGGCGCTGGGTTTGTCAAGCGAAGCGGAGAGATAATACTTACTTCCGGGTGTAAAATTCTCTAAAGCAAATGAGCTGCTCCGACCCTCGGTCCTGACGGACTCCAACTTGTGTTTATGAATCAAACAAATAAATACACACAAGGATACTTATGTGTTGTTGA
The DNA here is from genome assembly GCF_949606895.1 of Notothenia rossii. Taxonomy (NCBI): domain Eukaryota; kingdom Metazoa; phylum Chordata; class Actinopteri; order Perciformes; family Nototheniidae; genus Notothenia; species Notothenia rossii. Next base: position 44,670,130 of record NC_136912.1, on the reverse strand, counting down.
GTAAATAACAGAATGTGGTTTAGAAAATACAAAATTAGAAGGGAAAAACAATGAAACAATACAGATTTCAGTATTCTGAGCCCCTACTCTCCCCATAACTGATGGCAACAAAAGTCCTACATTATTCAATTAAAATAAAGAAGTAAAAACAACAAGTGTGGCTTGATATTGAGTAAGAAAAAAGTTGATAAACGCTGTGAGAATGGATCTGCGGAGAGCATTTCGCCGCGATCCCAACGTGTCTATTACCAACGTTCAGGGAGCTCTGCAAGTCGGTGACGGGTTGTGCTGTACAACAAATCACCTCTGGCTGGAAGAGAACTCTCTGCTCCATAGTTTCTCTCTTCACTGTACATTTGACATATTCAGTGTAATATTTAATATTCCATCTGTCACATAGTTATATCAATATAATACCTTGCATATCTTGTTATTGCTCATTTGTAAATTCAACATGTATATTTTCTTCTTTATTTCTTGTCTTTTTATTTGTATTGTATAATGCCATGTGTTTTAATGCTGCTGCAACGCAAAGATTTCCCAAATTGGGATCAATAAAGTTCTATCTTATCTTAAACCAACAACCAGTGTTCCGGATGAGGATCGTCTCTTTACAAAAATATTCAAGTGCTAACCCATATTGTTACTTCTAAATGAATTTATTTCCAAACGCATTATAATGCAGTGTGATGTAAACAACAAAAAGTACCACAGACGTATGCTTAATTTATATTTATTCATCAACCAACCACATCAATAACATTGTTTTTAAAACAATAAAATGGTCCTCTCTGGCAATGGTTTACTTATGTGTTTCACCACAATACAAGTAAAAGGCCACCATAAGGGTGTATGTCTTGACTCTAGAGCGTTGGGGTTAGTCTAACATGAAAAGCATGGACAACAGAACGTAAAATCAAGTTATGCAAACGGTTATAACATACAGTATTAAGAAATCATACAACACAACCATTTTTTTATGATTTAACTAATGTATATTAAACATGTACATTCTATGTGTAAATCAAATATAACAATTTATAACAATGTATTATTTGGTTTTGAGAACAACAATGAGGTGATTCACCAAATAAACTATTTGTTGTTTATCTCAATGTCCCTAATTATACATCCTAAAAGACTGTGCATTGTACATGTTGATTGAAGTACTTCAATCAATCAGGTTAATAGCTGGAGACCAAAAAGGAAATATAACTGACAAAGCAATTAAGGCGAGACACGGCAGGCAAAAACATCGTTTTTCATGCCCATGTCAATTTTGAGATTTTGTGCTATTTTGATTCAATAAGATGTTTTCTTTCAGGCTTTTGGAAGGAAAACGTACAAAATACACATTTAGGTGTTTATTTTACTATAGTTTGTCTATTTCCGTCGGTAGATTTCTCCTAAATTCACCAAAAGTTAGCAATCTAACGTAACATAAAGTGCCGTGACCGCTGTTTGCTCCATGTCATGAGAGGTACCGTTGGAAAGCTCAGGTTCTCCTGCACAATCTCATCGGATCCAAATATGGTCATTTCCTTTGTATCAGCAACCAATCGTGAAAGTACAAAGGGGTCATCTGACCAAAGAACGGAATCTTATTGGCTGGTGTCAATTTCTGACAACGTGATTCGTTCAGATGCGTCACGTGGTGCGCCATGACACTTCCTTGTTTATATTTGCGCTGAAAATTTAAATCTCAAAATGCCGAAACATCCGCGAAAAAATCGTTCAAAGAGAAGAGGACAACAATTGTCACTTGCACGTAGCAAGGTAGAAGACAAAACAAATGACCCCGAACCTGAAAAACCTTCACTTAGTGCGTCAATGCGCAAGCTGTCACCCAAAGAGCAGGAGGGTTTAGATAGCGCCACACAGCAGTGGCTGATAATACATGTAGCGCGGCTGAATGAACTGCTCAGTGGGTTGATTTGCCCAAATTGCGCAGGGACAGGGCTCAAAGTTAACATCGATCCGCAAAACCATGGTTTCTGTAGCAGCTTAATTTTAGAGTGCAGTCTGTGTGATGGTGGGTACCGCAAAAGTGTGTACACATCTACACGTCTTCAAGACGAAACCAGGAAGGATGTTGCTTTTGATGTGAATGTGAGAATGGTGCTCTTAGCGCACGAGTTAGGCTTGGGCTATGCAGCTCTGAAGAGGCCTGGAGTCACTTCACAGGACAAGGGAGCAGGTCAGGCAGGCTTATGCAGATGTGGACCCAGATGTTGCAGAGTTGCTGAGGGAGGATGCAGAGGCAGTTATAAACATCAGCGTGTCATTTGATGGCACATGGCAAAAGCGAGGCTTCACATCCCATTATGGGATCGGTGTGTGCATTGACATCCTTACTGGATTGGTGATAGACTATGAAATCCTATCATCCTATTGCCATGCTTGTGCTCTAAAGGGAAATGCCAAGCAAGAGCAAAAGATTACAGAAGAGGAGTATGACAGTTGGCGACAGACACATAGTGATTGTGCAAGAAACTTTGCAGGGTCAAGCAAGGCAATGGAGCAGGAGTCAGCCAAGAGGATGTGGGCCAGGTCTGTGAATCGCCACCAGGTGCGGTACACAGAGATGTTGTCAGATGGGGATAGCGCAGCATTTAGGGAGGTGGTTGCACTGAACCCATACCCTGGGCATGAAGTGGTGAAATTAGAGTGCATTAATCATGCCCACAAGCAAATGGGTACAGCACTCAGAAAAATGAGTTCACAGAAAAAGTTAGGAGGGAAGGGTGTAGGGAAGCTGACTGCAAAGAAATGCAAAACTTTGCAAAATTATTACAGGGGGGCAATTCTCAACAACCAGGGTTCAATCGATAAAATGAAGGGAGAAATATGGGCAGGTCTCCTCCACGGCATGTCTACTGATGACAGCCCCTTACACACCAGGTGCAATCCCTCCTGGTGTTGGTATAGGAAAGCAGAGGATAATGGGGAAACACCTGGTAGCCACAAAGAACATGCTGGAAACTTTTTAAAGCGAGAGGTGGGGGAGAAGCTTATCCCTGTGTACCACCGCATGTCAAGTGACAGCCTGCTCCAGAGAATGCAGCATGGAGGTACTCAAAATGCCAATGAGTGCCTCAACTCTGTGATATGGGCGCGGTGTCCAAAAACGGTCTTTGTGGGGAAAAGCAGGGTTGAGGCAGCTGCAAGTATGGCCATCTCCACCTTTAATGAAGGTGCCTCTGCCATGCTGGCTGTTATGGAGAAGTTGTGGCTCCAGAGCACAGCTGTTACTGTCAGCGCAATGAGACAAAGTGATTTGCTGAGAATTTCAAAAGCTGAGGCCATTACATCTGCTAGTTTGAAATATAGGCGCAAGAGTCTAAGCACAGCAAAAAAGGTGAAAAGACATCAGCAGGAGATGCAGGAGGGGCCTACTTATGGAGCAGGCATGGACTAGGGTGGCAGTTCTGCAGTGCGTGTGTTACTGTGGTCGTAGTGTGTGTGTGTTACTGTGGTTTTGTTCATCAGGTACATACTGTGTTACTCAGTTTTCAGTTGTATTGTGTTTTATATGTTCTATATTGTTGTTGTTGTAAGTATTAGATTAGATATTGTGTCTGAAAATAGTGTCTTCCAATAAAAAAAATATGGAATTTGACAATACATATCTTTAAAGGTTGTTTTCTCAAAATGAGTTTTTTCTCCTACTCTGAGCACAAAATTTCCACTTCAGTAGCACGTAGACACACCAAACCTTCCAGTTATATTCCTATCCATATTCTGAAGGCTTTTACAGAAGGGTTTGTTCATTTATCATTCATAGCCTGAATTATATAACATTTTATACCTAAAAACATGGCGAAAATTGATATTTTAGGGCTGTTGACAGTATTTTCTGATTTATTTAGTGATAAAAAGAGATATAAAAAAATTCCTTCTGTAAAAGCCTTCAATTCTAATATGACAACAAAATGAAACAAGAATTTTGAACCTGGCTTTATCCAATAAAAAAAATTCGTTTCCTGAAATGTGTTAAAATATGCGCATATTTAATGAGATTATGGCTAATTTGCATATTTAAACATGCTATTTCTGAAAACTTGTAATACAAAAAACAATTGCCTTATTGTAAGTAATTAACTGGAGAAATTTCTAGCTGATATCTTTAAGTTAAAAAAATTACCCTATTCACCTGTAGTGTCTCGCCTTAAAGCAAGTAAAGCAAAATAAACAAAAATGAACAATTAGAGGAAAGTTGTTATTGGCCTGCGGTGTAACAGGTGCAGTCATATAAAGTTAATGACAGGTAAATCCTATAAGAGATCGAAAATAATAATGCATAGGCATCCCATTCTGGGAAAAAATGGAAAGACCTCCTGCTCTTGGACAATGATGTGCTCACCAAGTTGTATGGTAACCAGCAAGATATACTTGGGGATTTAGGAATTTACATTCTAGTGTTTCAAAAAGGATCAAAAGTGAATGGTTTATTGCTCAGGATGCATTCCAGGAACGCTGAGCATTTTTTTCAATACAATTTAAGTTGTGTACAAGTGAAATGTTTGGCCTGATGATGCGGCATAGGGAAAAGTCATATGGTCAACATATTCAAGGGTGATCTTCCATTGAGGAGTATGAATACAATCTCTAAATATAAAGTCAGTAAAGTATTTACATTTCTGATAGCACATCAAGTCTTGGCGGATATTCGTGCTTGAGAGCAGCAGCCATCTGGGGAAATACAGAGAAACAAAAAAGAGGGGCAGATCAGAAACCAAATTTGAGGTTTTTGAATACATAATGTATGTTTAGCATTAATGAATACAAAAGTAACAGCAACATGTCTAGGTTGAGGCTAAATCAACAAAGATCCTGTACATTAATTAATAAGTAAATTACCTAAATTATGTTTCCTTCTTTATCTTCACTGGTGTCTGGACTGCTTAGGCCACTTTGACTTTCCTCTTCATGTTGAAGGAAACAAGTATCAGGACCTAAAGCAGTCTTGTACTGCTGCAGTACCACCTGCAACCTCTCCAATGCCTCAGCATGCTTCCTTCTTAGGGTGCACCCAAGTCCTCCATTCCCCTTGTCGACATCTGAAAATACACAAAATATTGTTATATGGACATACTATAAAGTAAGATTGCTTCACGAGGCCAGAGCACTTCCATGGAGTATATTCTCTCCCATGTACATATAAAGATGATTGTCACTGTCAAGGGACTTCATTATGTAAAATGGCCGGGTCGAATGGGCAAAGGCCATTGTACTCCATCCAATTTCTGTGACCAAGAATGATTTGGGCTGACTTTTTTTCCTTTAAAACTCATACTTTACAAGGTAGGTTAAGTTTTGCTTTCAACTTACCTTCCTCAGCCACCTTATTTTTTAGAGCAACTGCCATGTTCTGCAACCATGTGCAATGCTGCGCCATCTCCCACAATAGGATGCCTTTCTCCTCTTGCAGTCTCCGTGTAAGCATGACTTGATCAAGCATCTTTTTCTTGGCTGTAAAGTTAGCTAAAATCCAATTACAGTTATGTATATACATGAATCACATTTTCATTATAGCATAACAATATGTTTAAAAATCCAAGCATGTGCTTTCAAAATAATCAAATGTATACACAATAAGAAAACTTAAGATATACCCTTAAACTAAATGAACGTTCTAACACTGTACATGATATGTGCATAACTCAGCAAGGTATACCTTCATATAACAGAACTTCAAATGAATTATTATGAAAAATATGAAAACTGACCCATGCCATGAACTTCCCACGGCCACAGCGCGGACATGATGCTCCCTCCAGAGAGGGAATGCTCCACCGCAGCAACATCTATGCCTCTGGCAGAGTCGTGTACCAGCTGGTTGTACTTCAGTACCTCCTGATTAAGGCGCTTTTTGTCGTCTGCAAGCTTCCTTCGAAGTCGATGGCGGAGCTTGCTGCTGTCTGAAAAAGAAATGAAGTAGTGGGATAGGGATATGTGACAAACTATATTTGCAAGTGCAAAAAATATATATAATTCAGTAGGTTGAATCTGCAACCTAAAACATTATATTGTTATACCATTCTGTCGGTAAAGGGATTGCTTCCGCTGCCTCACACTTAGGTAAAGCCCCTCAATGCTTTGCTGCAGTGCTGTTTGAAGGATGTCTTCAGAAGTACCCTATGTTTCTGATGTTCCTGTAGAAATAATATTGGCAGTAAAATGTACTGTTACACAACAAGTAACGGTTTTGAGAAACAAAGTTGTGCAACATATTTAACACCTTTTAACACAAATTGATGGTACAACTATGGAAACTGGAACATATCAAGAGATAAACATGGACACATAGTTGGCTTGCTATTGCTTGAAGATTATGTCCCCGTCTACTGAAATCCAGTGAGGGTCCCATTACGTGGCATGAAAAATCAGCCTTATTGCCTTAAAATTGGCTGCTCTTTAGGATCAAATCTGTAAATTCAAACAGTCATGGACAATGATATGTAGCTGGTGTTATCTCGTCGTGCTTTCCAGATGCCCATTCCTTCACTTCGGAAATCCACGTCGACCCCATGTCATCGGAGAGACAATGTAGCTCCGTCTTGAGTTCCTCAAGACTTGCAGTCTCTTCCAGGAGCCTCTTACTAGTCTGATAAACAGTAGACGATGGACATTTATCAAGATTAAAACTTGCTATGATTAACAACAAGCCATGTGCAAATGACAAAGGACACAACAACACCTTTAATAGGAGGCTCACCTTCACATATCTTGTGGAAAGTGCATGATGAAGGGAGTCACCTTTTTTCCTGTTCCATCCCATTGCATGCACTGTGAGCATGTCCAGTCGTGCTTTTGAAAGCAATAATGAGGTTATGATGTGTCATCTAAAAAAGTATGCGATAATAGGGCAGAACCTTCCACTCACCTGCTTTGGATATGTATTTTGTTGTCAGGGCACAACGGGACAGGCAGCTGTTGACCTGCTCCACCTCTTCCCCAGCGGTCATCCCTGCTCCCTCCTGGTTCTTCCCACTCCATATAATCTGATGGTAAAAGGTTACTGGAATTGTTGTGCAAAGAGGCTACATACTACTATACTAAACAGTATAGCTTAGATATTTACTACTTCAGTATTATAAATATAAAAAATATAAATGTACGTGATACAAAAATATTTCACATACCTCGCATTTGGTAGCATGGGCTCGAGCATGCATTACACTGAGGAATGGCTTCATGATGGTCAGCTCCTGGAGAGCAGGAAGGACACTTGCAGCTTTCTCCATGTACGGCCAGTACTTGCAAGCCACATCCATGGCGAAGAACTTGGCTTTGGCTGGCATGAGTTCCTTTTGAAGATACAGGGGGTAGGCGAATATCTCCCCCCTGTACATATTTAAGGCCTTCAAAAGAAACCCATGGCGACATACAGCCACCTCCATCCCTTCTTCATCCAACTTCGAAGCCCTCCTTGACGTCTCCCTTGCTGCTGTCCACTGGGAGTCCCCACATGTGCCTCTTCCCTGGGTCTAAGTCACACATTACATCATGACAAATCAGTTAAAAGCAATGGAATCACGATCTACACCATTTGTTCTAATTATCAGATTTTGGAGTAGATGGTAAGGAGAAGTAGCTGAATTTGAAGAAAGTCAGGGTCGGATATACATGGCTATTTTTGTGATATACCTATAAGGTAAAATGACGAATAAAAACTTGCATTTTTCAGTGATCTCTGTATTTTGTCGACAAATGCAGCCACCGCGCTGTCTTCTGCTACAAAGAGCCCATTAAAAAAGGCGCTGCCATCAGAACTGAGGAAAAAAAGATTAGCAAATATATCCATGAAATATAAACAGTAATCAAAAAAGTTAAGAAACAACATTGTAAAAACAGCACCTTCCACTTCGCCGAAAGCGATACAGCTTCCTGTTGCCATCGGCAGAAACAGCCAACATCTCCGGCGTGCAGGCAGGGCAGATGAAAGGAGCACCACAGCTGGTCTTCCTCATACGAGGCATAGGAGAACTCCAGAAAGCTGCGCTGCAGTGCATCTCCGTTGACAGGTCCAGACTGGAAGATAATTACATATATTGCTGTGATTTTGTCTATTTACGGAAATGTTATAATGTATAATATGGTAAAGAATATTTACACTTACTCTTCCTCCACACTTTGTGCGATGCTCCAGCAGCTTTGCAAAGGCCTGTCTGGAGAATCCCGGAGAGATGACCTTGAGCTCTTCAAAGGAGCTCAGGAGGTCCAAGGTGTAAAGTGTGGAAATACTGACCGAAGCTGGCCAGTATCCACTTTTAAGGAGGACTTTCAAGTCGGGGGTCCACTGCTGCTGGCAAGTTTGACAGACATATAGTGGCAGATGCAAGTCATAACGCCCTTGGAACAAGTAAATAAACATAATTAAGACACATTTTACAACAGTTCCATCTACAAATAGTCAAAGATGAACAGATATTACATGAAGGTTTTACTCCAAGTGGAAGCACAACGCCTCAGCCCACAACAGTAAACATATAACAACAATTCAATAGAAATCCAAATATATATATATTTGTTCACCATTGATGGTAATTAAAATCACTGGTTTGCCTGGTACCACAGTGAAGTTTGTGCCTTTACAGGAGCAGTTGGGTGCCTTCACAGTTGGCAATATGCAAGCTGTCAAAAAAAGAAAAGCACTAATTAACATTATATGCTGGCCGAAGAGACATGTGAACATCAAAATGCAAGTTTGAGAGAGCATACCTTGGTCATGGGTGTCATATCCACCTTCCACTCTAACAACACAAGTTGTTGGACTAATTGGTTTAAAAAAAAAAAATCATTAAACTGTCCCTGTTGTGGAGTGGCTGGTTGTTGTGATGAAGTACATCACAGTCTCCACAGAACCACTCCTCGGGGAGACACTCTCTACACCTTGGGAGGAAATACAAAATTATTCTAATATCCTAGAATTACTTTCATTTTCATGTGGGTTTTCTCTATGTATCCAGTTTTCTAACATCCCAAAAGTCATGCATGTTAGCTGAAATAGCAGGGCACTGAGCATTAATACTGAAAAATTAGAATTAGGTAAAGTAATTTAAATAAAGGTAAATGTTATCTCACCTAATAACAGCCGGCTCGTGGCAGAGGCCACACAGGGGATGACCAACAGCCTCTTTTTCTAGAAGGCATTGTCGGTGGTGTGGTCTCGCTTCTTTCTAGCGCTCTGAAGCTTTCTGCTGCCGAAAAGACCAGGATGAGGCAGAGCTTTTTTGAGGCTCAGGAGGAGGACATGAGGAAAGAATGTCAGAGAGTCTATCCATATTCTTTTCTGTGAACAGAATGGGAAACTTTAAACTGTAAATGACTATATTTAAGATGAACACTAAAAATCAAGGATCAGTTCTTTGCTCAGTCTGGAACTGGCCAATATCTTTACTGAATTACATTCCTCGTTCGAGTCCTGAACTGTCAGTTGGTTTAAGGTTATATTCTCTCACTAACACAATTTATCTAAAAATTGATTTTAGTTTTAAACTTAAAGCCATTTTTGTGATTTACCAAATTCGTGTTGTGCTGAAGGTTCAGTACGCAGAACCTCCACACTGGAAGACTGGAAGCCCTCAGTCGGGGGGGATGTGACTGTAAAACATCACACAGAGGGTTAACAACAGATAACTGATGATTTGTATTATCTACCTATTGTTTAAAAGCTTGTGAAATTAAATAAAGCATAGTTCTTATGACACCACAGTGGGAATGTCTCCGACTGTAGTGTCACTATGCGTTTATATATTGGAATTATTGTAGACCCCTCAACAAGCAATTACTGTGTTTTAATTCGATTTTCCAACCATTTACTTAGTAAATTCATAAAAATGTAAAATAATTGGGATTTCAACCTGTAGCTGAGCCTTGGCGGCGCCCTCCACGCCTCCCTCTCGGCTTGCCACGTCCTACACAGCCCCTTTTAGGGGACTGTAAAGTGTCTCCTACAGAGCGTGCCCGTTTCCTCTCCTCAGCTGCTTTCTGTGACCAAGTAACAACTCATGTAAGGTTGATGTTGCTGATAAACTGATACCATATGACAGTGGACAAATAAAAGTAAATTCATTCACTTGAAGTAGTGCCAAATTCAAGTGGGAAATGAATGAGGTCATATGGGTTAAAACACCAACCTTAGCTTCAGCTAGCATGTGTTCATGCTTCAGCTCAAGAGCCATGCGTTTCCCTTCTTTGGATGTGGGATTATTGGGGTCTGGGTTGTGTTTTGTTGCCATTGCAACACAGCCAGCCAGCCAGCCAGCCAGCCAGACACAACAGATATGCAACAGCTGCTGTATGAGACAAACAGAGAGAGACAGACAGATTGTAAGATTGAGATGGATAGATGAAGAAATAGATAATGAATGATAGAAAAAGATAGAGACAATAACTATAAGAAAGGTAGGTAGATAGACAGAGAGATAGGTTGAGTTTGGCTCTTAAAAGTGCCGTTGGTTTTATGATGGTGTAGATCAGTGTATGGGTTTGTGGTGTGGGTACGGGAGCTGCAGGAGAGAACAGAAAAAGTGAATTATGTAGTGAAACTAGCTTTTTTAAATGCACATTGTGACGGTTTAACTACTTTAGACAGACTGAGTTCATTTACGTGTTTCCTGTTTCATACACGTAACAAGCACATGGATGTGGACTATGCCCCTCCCCCCCAAACATATATTAAAATGTCGGCCAGCGTTAGTACTGTCATGTGTAAAACAAAAGCGATTAAGATAACGTATAACTCACACTTTAACACCGACGTATGTAGCCGTAATTAAGACAAATATTTTTCACACACCACTTATGAGCGGATATAAATGTAGCTAAACTAGTTTAAGCTTATGTTGAACGTGAGCTAGCTAGCTAGCTAGCTAGCCGCCCGCAAGAATAATTTCACATTAATGTTGCTTTGCTGATTATGGCGAAGGCATTTCTCAGACTTAGAACAGTTCAGTATGTATGATGAACCATGCGAGTAAAGGCTTAAAAAAAAGCCCCAATTATTAAATCTAAGCAAAACATGTATCAGACTTTAGTGACCGAACTTACTTTGTCAGAGGATGGATCGCAATGCCGGTGGCAGCGTCTTTGGCCAAGAGGTGGTGCTCTGAATGATGTAATTTCCTGTACCGATTATAGACAAGTTTACGCGCCAAAACACGGGTAGCGCCATAACCCTACACAAATGCACTTCATTTCCGCTGGAAGTCTTTTGCACAGCGTCTGTCGGTGTAAACCGATGTAAACAGTCAGACGGGCACTGGTGTAAACACAGCGATTTCGATGCTAACAGTGATGCTAGCTTGGGAACACGATTCTACTTCTTTGACTGGAGATGGCGTTACTCTCCCCCACCCGAATTCAGTGCAAAACTGGGAGGATAACATGACGACGTGGCCCAGCATAAAACCAAAATAAACTGCCTTATTTAGGTCATGCCCACAGGAGCCAACAGTTGTCTGTTGTTTACATAATGCACAATTTACATGATCTCTTTATGCTGTGCAATATATCATATGTGCCTGTACTGTTTGAGTGAAAATAAAGTTTGATGTAATTTAATTTCATTATTGCACTGTTATTGCATTATTGCATTTCATATGTTCCTTAGAGTGCTACAATTTCTTTTAACACAGTTCATCATTCATATTAAGCTCATACTGTACATAAATAACACTGAATTAATTAATTGTTTAGAGGAAACTAAAGAAATGGCTTCAACAAGAAAGATCACATGTTTAATCCTAACAGGTATTACAAATTAAAATATAAAAGCAGCCCACACAATTACATCACTATGAAAATATTCATATATAATATTAAAAAATACAATGCATGCAGTATTTGTTGTGTTTATCTGTATTTAATGAACAACATGGCTGGGTGCTGGGTGCTGGTTTGTGGTCGTAGCACTCTCTATCTAACCACTCGTTCAGGTGCTTTCTCGAGTGATTGCAACCAACTACCGCACACGTAGTTCCCGAACCACTTTTCTTCATGTTGTAATTGTTATCTCCTCTTTGTCTCTGCGATATCAGTGCTTTGTCGGCACAACGGAGCTAGCTAGCAAAACAAACCCAGTCCGCCAAAACGGAAGTGCATTGCATCGAAGGGAGGAGTTCAGGATGTAGAGCGGAAACGGCTCAATAACTTGTGTATACAATAAAATATTAATACATTTCCTATATTTTGACACGATAACTCTTTAATAACCTAAGTAGCCTACGGACAAAAACAAAAAAGTATATATTGCCTTATAAAATGCAGAAAAGTTTAAACATCTAACATGATAATAATAAATAAAAAAGAATGATATCTTAAACCAAAATAAATAAAATGGAAAATTAACCTACAACAACAATTTAACATAAATAAAACAAGGATTAAAACAAGGATAAGTTTGAATCAATGTTGTGTAAAGTACCCGTTATGGTTAAAAAAATGTTTTAATTTTTTTTATGTTTTGAAAATAATACAGCTTCCAGCTTCCCGAGACACGAAGAGGAGACACGAACAATTCTTCCACTTGAAATGCGTTTAAACTGTGTCAGAGAGATGTTTAATCGGTTCATTTTAATTGGTTAATAATTAGTGTTTAATATTGGCAACTTCTAATTGTTGGGGGGGGGGGGGCGGCGTTCGATCCAGTTTCGATTCCATAACCTTGGCGCACTGCCACTCCAACATCCAATCCCGACTTGAAGTTTAATCACGGGGACTGTAGTCCTAAACGATAGCTGGGGATTATGGGTAGTGTAGTGTCTTCGGCCATCCGAAACTCGATGATGCTCGAAATGTCCCTTATAGGCCTACGTCTGTTTCCGGTTATTTTTATTTTGAAATTCAGTTCCTGAAGGACGCCAAAAAGCCAGAGATTATAGAATTAAACAAATAAATAAAAACAAGGATAATTGTGTGTTATTGTTGACTAAATAACAGTGTGTTATTTTTGAAAAGAATAACAAATTAGAAGGAAAAATGAGCCCCATTTATTTTCCTCACAGACAGCAACAAAAGTCCGAAATGATACGATTTTAAATAAAAGCAATAATCGTGGCTTGATATTGAGTAAGAACATGTTTTTATGAACCACACAGCTTCCGGTCTTCCTATAACACGTAATGCCGTGAGACTACCAACAGAAATACATTGCTTTTAAAATCGTGCTGTGTAACACGAAAAAAAGGGGGAAATCGTGTTGGTGAACACGAAATGCCGTGAGACTGGGTTGCAACCAGTAGTCGAGTTGAGGGGGGATGGGGGGGATGGCATCCCCCTTAGGTATTAAAATGGTCAAAACCATCCCCCTTATGAAACGGCCATCCCCCCTTCCCATCCCCTGTTATTTGATCAATTAATGTGGAAATATTGCCAATGTTTAATTTTCAACATTCTACATTTTATATGTGCACGTCACGTGCCCCTCGTCCACATTATTTTAGCCGCTAAAATACTGTGGACGAGGGGCTCGTGCACATATCACGATCACGAAATTGATGTCAAGTCAGTCAGCGTCAACGATAGCAGCGCAGCCTGTGCAAGCATCATGGCCAGTAAGCGACAAGGACAGCTTGACCTGAGGGACTACTTCGGCTTTAAGAGGACAAAAAGTACCACTGAAGGTAAGTCAAGAATACTTTTGATATGTCACCAAATGTGTAATCTCTGGACAGAGGCGATAACAACAGAGTTATAGTTTGGGAGCTTACGTTTTTTTTCTTGTTAACTAGCCTAACGCCAGGCAGCTAGTACTAGCTGCTATAGTAACCAACGTCAGGTTAGACCTTTCTTATATTCACAAAGTTAATGTCAGATTTGATTTCTTTTTCACATGGAATATCTCGCTGGGTTTCCCACAGCTCTTTACTGCTTAGGCGACCGCATAAGCAACACACTTAACTAGCCTAGACATGTTCAGTCGGGGAAAAAAATTAATTAAAAAAATTAAAATTAATTATTAATTAAATTAATTTAGGATGAGGCAGAGCAAGCTAGTGTACAAGCAGAGACGACAGGGGCAGAAGAACACAGAGAAGAACAGGTGTCGTTGACGGTTCCTGAAACAGCCGGTGAAGTACAGTTAAGGATGGTAGATAGTCCAAGTTTGGGATTCTTCACTATGAAAACTGGTTCCGAAAGAACCCATTTGAATTAAGGTTCCTGGAGGATCTTTAGGCTGATTTTGTGTATCAATTCGATGATCATGTATCCACTAGTGATTTAAGCACTTTGTTTGATAAGCTTTCCATTCATTTTAGTGAGATCATATAATATAAATTAAGTGTGAAAATTGCACCTTTAGTCACTGTGAGCGACCAAAATGTATTACTTAAAAAGCTTTAAATGTGATGCATGCCTCCGAATCGTGTGACAGCGGCTTCTGGTGGTTGAATGTCATCGCTCTTATTTTATATGAAAAAAAAACACAACTTGACAGTAGGCCTACTTCACTGTCTGCTCATTCTAACAAAACCATAATGCCGTTGTTTTCTTCATATAGAGGATAATCATGGCGAGGAAGCAGGAAGGAGAGCAGAGGAGACTAGAGCTGGAGAAGGAACAGGTTTGATATTTCTAAATAGACACTTTTCTTTTTCGAAGAGGGGTAGATGTAGCTAATCCTACCAAGGGGGGGTTTTAACAGATTTTATGTTTTTGTGGTAGAAAAAAGAAGAGAGGAGGAGGCAGAAGCAGAGGAGCCTAGAGCTGGAGAAAGAACAGGTTTGATAATTCTAAATAGACACTTTTCTTTTTCGAAGAGGGGAAATGTATCTTACCAAGTGGGGTTTTAACATAGATTTTATGTTTTTGTGGTCGAAAAAAGAAGAGAGGAGGAGGCAGAAGCAGGGCGAGATAGTGTCGATGATTCTGACCAAAATAACCAGGGAGATAATGAGCAAGATATCCCTGAATGCTGGACATCTACCAAGTTCAGGGAGAAAAAAAAGTATTATCCATGGCTAATATGTCAAAGCAAAAAACTTGGCTGCCTAACCTGCCAGAAAATGAAAGTGGTTGGGCCAAGTACAGGTGGGAGCAGCCAGTTGCATATTACTGAGGAGTGGTCCAACGTTAAGGTTACAGCCTATGGTACAAACCGAGCAGCACAGCTGCAGTCTCTTCGTAAGAAAATACACAAGCATAAAATGTCAGACTATCACCAAGCAGCTGAGAAAACCATGGAAAAAGCAAAAGAAAAGACATTGGAAACATTGACTTCTGAAATGCAAAGGGATCACTTCTTAACTACTGATAGGGTATTTCGTACAGTTTACAAGATTGTGAAATCTGGAAGGCCTTTCACAGATCTACCGTCCGATATTGATCTGCAAGTCTTGAATGGACTAGACATGGGAAGAACTTTACATTCAGACTATTCCTGTGCAACAATCAGCCAACACATAGCAAATGAAATGCGAAAGAGAGTAGTTGGAAAGGTCCTTCAAAGTGGAACAAAACTTTCTGTTATGATAGATGAAGCTACAACTGACAGTAAAAAATCAGTATTGATCATTTATATTAGAGCGAGCTTAGGGATGAGTGAAGAGCCCCTAACATTCTTCTTGGATCTAGTTGAGCTTTCTGCTACCAATGCAGGTGAAATCTATCAAGCTCTAATGAAAAATCTGTCACATCATGGCTTCTCTGAAGCTATTCTGAGTGAACGCTTTGTTTGCTTTGCATCAGATGGAGCTTCTGTAATGCTTGGAAGTAAAGCAGGTGTTGCAACCAAAATCGTAGAAAAGTTTCCAAACGTAATGGTGTGGCACTGCATGAACCACCGTCTTGAGCTGAGTGTTGGAGATGCTGTTGAAGAAACTGTAGGGATGAATGACTTCCAGTTTTTCTTTGACAAAGTGTACAGTCTCTATCATGCATCGGCCAAAAACCGCCGTGAGCTCACTGAATGTTGTGAGGAACTTGCTTTAGAGTGTCTGAACATAGGGAGAATTCTCAGCACTAGATGGGTGGCATCCAGTTACAGGACCATTAAAGCTGTATGGCAGCAGTACCCTGCAATCCACAAGCACTTTTCCAATGCCTCAGTTGATCCTAAAAGAAGTTCAACAGAGAAATGCATGTTCAGTGGTTTAATAGATCGCCTTTCTAATGTCACCTTTGTGCACAATCTTGGAATCATGTATGATGCTTTAGAAGAGTTGTCTGAATTCTCTCTCTCTCTTCAAGACAGAAACATGACGCTCCCCAAGGCTGTAGCAATACTCAGTCGGCAGGTCCGTGTGTTGAAGTCCATGGCAGAGCAGCCTGGACCAGCGGCAGAAGTGGCTCAGACTGCAATCGGTTTGAAGCTATTCAAAGGGGTGCCACTAACAAATAATTTAAGACACAGCAGAGAAATAAACCACCAACATTTTTTTCATGCTTTGGCTGCTAAAATTGAGACAAGAATGGGATCACTGCCTGGAAAACAGAGAAGCAAAGAAGAGTCGAGAGCTTTCTTGACAATGTCAAAGTGCTGCAGCCATCAAACTGGCCAGATGTGTGTGGTGTTCGTTATGCCGAAAAGGAAATACAGGAACTCTGCTCCTTTTTCAAGCTTGATGATGGCAGACAAATTCAGAGAGGAATGAGGGAATATGTTGATATGGTGAAACTCAAAACTGTTGATGAAATGACACCACAAGCACCAGAAGAGCTAAAACCCCTCCTTCAAGCAGTGAACACACTGGTCATCTCCACAGCTGAGTGTGAGCGTGGGTTCAGTGAGATGAACATTTTAACCACAACTAGAAGCACGCTAGAGGTAAAAAGTATGTCAGCCTTGCTTTTCATCAAGTGTGTTGGCCCTCCACTATAAATGTTCAAACCAGAAGTTTATGTCAAGTCTTGGCTTCAAAGTCATAGCTTGGCTAATGATCTGAGAGCAAGAGCCCGGAAAGTTGTCATTAAAAAACATGATTATGAAACTCTTTGGAAGATCCTATGAGATACTACAGTATAGGGGAGAATTGGGTTGGTAGCCATTGAATAAAACTGTTTATTTGTATTTGTATATCATATTATATGTATTATTTTCAGATTTTGTAAATAGTATATTTGTTTAATCCATGTTCTTGCACTTGAATTAAAATGGACTTGACTAGAGAGGATTCATGTTCAATGTTTTGTGAGGTTTTGTTTCAACATTTAATGGATGAATTCCCAGTAGATTTATAGGTATTGTGAGTGTGAAGTTGAAGTTGAAGTTGCACTTGCACCCAGTGGGAAAATGTGTCCTCTGCATTTACCCTAACTATGTAGGAGCAGTGGTAGCCATGGGACCAACTCTAATTCTGAGGTGCCTTGGTCAAGATCAATGACAGGAGTATCTGACACGTAATATATCCATAGCATGCAAGTTGTTTTACAGTAATAGAATATAATAATTATCTTTGTGCTTAAACACTAATCAAAAGGGTACAACGTTGGTCTCCCACCAAATGCGCTGTCATCAGATCAAATTAAGGGCCCTTAAGGCAGTCAGCACCAAACATATATCCAGTCTACTCAACTACCCTGAATTGCAGGTTAGTTTTTGTTTTTAATCTCCGGGGGGGGGGGGGGGGGGGCATGCAGATCCACCATCCCCCCTGGCTTTTTTTTACAACTTGACCACTGGTTGCAACCACATCAGCAGTGACATTTTTGAAGAGTTTACGTGTCTGAGAAACGATGGTTGTTACCGAGTGGCTGAATAGGACTACAGAAATTGTCGAGGCCGTTGTACGTCATTACGCCGAACACGTAAACACTCCCGCTAAATTTGTTTTCCCCTATGTTCTGCTTGAAAGCAAGTACCTGCCTATCTTTAGTATCTGTATATCTATATCTGACCATTAGAATCTGTATTTTTGAAATTGTCGTTTTTAACACCGTAGTTTTACAAATTATAGAATAATTAATTACCAGTGTTTTCTAATTTTACTCGGCAGTTCGTTTCATTAGCTAACGTTAGCTAAAGCTAGCGCTACTAGTTAGCTACGCAATGGTTTGTTGCTTTGCTCTGGGTTGCAGCCACAGGTCTTCGCATGAAACGTGCTTGTTCTATCGTTTCCCAGCCAATGTTTTCCAAAGGAGAGTCTGGCTTCGTGCCATGAGGTAAGCTGACGTTACATTTTTGTCCATGTCACGGTGAAATGTAAATGATGGGTAGTGACTGTATCGCCGTTTTAGAGATGGCGCTGCTGAAAAGACCGCAACATAAGTAAAGATAATGAATACATCCTATTAAAACCTGTGTGGCTTATATGATAAGTCTAATTAGTACAAGCAGCATAACGTTTCACCATGTAACTAAAGATTGTAGTCAGGAAAATTAGTTTGAAATATTGAACTAATAACAAATCACCTCCGGCTGGCAGAGAACTCTGCTCCATAGCTTCTCTTGGACGTAAAATCACATGTACATTTTACATTTATATTCAATTTAATATTCCATCCCTCACATACTTTTGTATATATAATAACTTATATTTAGTTTTTCTTGTTATGCTGCTGCAACACAAACATTTCCCAAATTGGGATCAATACAGTAATATCTTATCTTAATTAATTAAGAAATATAACTATTATAATTAGTGTAGCAGCTGACACCTATTTTCAATATGGATTAATCTATCGTTTATTTCTTTAGTTCAATTTTCATCTATAAAATGTCAAAATAGTGAAAATGTTCACGAGACTTATCAAAGTGCAAGGTTATATCTTTAGATGTTTTGTTTTAGCCTATGTACTGCATGTCTTAATGCTCTTACAGTATTATGTGACGGTGTGACTTCCATGAAACTAATATTTTATATCTTCCCAACAGACGAGCTGAAAGGAAACCTAACACTCTAACAACCACAACATTGCAAAGGCGAGTAACTGTAAATTAAAAACAATTCACAATTTTTAAATTTCTTTTTCCTTCCAGTGAGGTGAAGCTGACCTTGCACTTGGTGCCAGGAAGGATGTTTCTCACACAGGCTGAATGTTTCTCCTTCCTTACTTACACAGAAGCCCTTGATTTGCAATGCTTCACTAATTGTCATTTCCCTGGCTCCGTAGGGATACTTTACCTCCAGCACAGCGGAAGACCCCACCAGACCATCTGGAGATGCCCCCAACAATCCTGATAGGGAGAGCCACAAATCTGACTCATGGACCTGCATCTGGGTTGCAGTGGTGAATGCCCTGACGCCCTCACATTCATTCATAGTCCCCCACTGTACAGACAAAACACCATCAAGGGCCTGTTGTTGCCCTAGCACCCTGGCAATAAAGGAAGCAGTCACACGCTTTGACCTCAGGACAGCTCCAAAGTTGCTGGCAGTCAACCTTCCTTTCCTGAACAAATGCCAGTTTGGGTTGGTTCGCTGACCAGTGTGTGATATATTTATTTTAATGTCACCTTATATATTTGTGTGTGTTAGATTTGAAGGGACAAAGTACATTTTTCCTCTCAGATATAGAGGTTTTTTATATATATATATATTCCTGAAACAATGTCCCACTAGTAATAATAAATTAAAGCAATATTCTTTTTCTTCCACTTTTTATGTGTAATCAAAAGGGTCTTTTGTTTTGGCTATTTGTGAGCAGGCATAATACAAATGACCTTTGACATCTGCTTTGCAGTTCCCAGACATCGGGAGGGGCCCTGAGTCTCTAGCTTCCTATGTTAATTGCTAAAACCCGTATTGATTAGCCCAAAGGGCGATGTGCCTCAGATATAAGACAGTTAAAGTCTTGTAGAATTAATGATTTATCTCCTACAGACCCCAAAAGAGGCCTTGAGAATTGAGTCAAACAGTTACCGAGGCCATAGTCTTTTGTTCTCATTAATGTCTGTATTCATTCCAGTAAAACGGACTTCGAGGTGAAAGGAAGTTCAAATATGGCCTTAAGCTACCAGAACAATTAAACTTCTGTTAATCAACCAAAACTCATGACTATCAGGGGACAGTACATTGGGACCTATAACAAGGGTCGCTTCATAGAGAATATGTGTGTGTATTCCTTACTGTGATCATATGTCCTGTATAATCATTTATCAACTATTCCTGTATTGGTGTTTTATTTGATTTCTCTGTTTTAACTCTTTCATGTGTGAGTACTAAATTGCTACAAACATTGTGGAGAGATTAGCTTAAACATGTTTTATTACTCTGTATGAAGAAAGAGCAGAGGTGGATGACAGGAGACAGGCTGGAGGAGGAAACATTCTTCTTAAAGATTTCCAGCATGTCAAAATATCAGAGAAGTCTATATATCTTGAAATATATGTGTGTGTTTAATTACTTTGTATCAATAATTACTTTGTATGTGTAAAAGGAAGCTGGAAATATGCGACGTGAAACCTTTTATTTGAAATAAAGATTCTGCAGGGAATATTCTTAAAGAACAATAGCTCAAGTGTCTGGAAAAGCTGCAGACTAAATGAGTGAGCGGTACTATTTTACTTCTTGAGATCAGAGCTAATGTTTTCCTCTTGTTATTATTATTTGAGGTTAAGGTAACTCACATGTGTTATTTGTATAATCAAACTATAAAAAACTATATCTTAAACCTATCTTTATAAAATGCCAAAAGTATGTGAAACTTGCAAGGAGGGGTTTGTTATCTCAAATGTAAGGGTCGCCTCTGGCTCGCGCTGATTGGCTGTCTTTTCTAAATGGAGGACCCCTCGGGGGGGAGCAGCCGCATAGCTCCTCCTGGGGTTTTTGGATATAAACCGTTGTTTTCTTTAGACAGCTCTCTTCTTTTCTTCAAGCTGACCAGATCTGTAAGATTGGAGGAAGAGCAGGAAGTACTTCCTTTGTATTTGTATTGTTACTTTTTATCATTAAAACAAGATTATTGTTTAACTTGCATTCTGGTGTTTCTTAATCTCTTCCTTTTTACGAATTTACCCAGTTTACCAAACGACACGCGGAGACGAGCTTGGTTTTAAACATCCTCCATCTCTAACAAATGGTGACCCGATGTGTCGGAGTGGGGTGATTCAGGGAAGAGAACACCAACGGCAAGCGCACGGAATAGTCCAGGGCTAAACATCTCGGCCTCTTCTGACAACTAAAAACAGAGCTGTACAATACCAGGTGAGCAGATACCAGTTCAATTCAAAATCTGTGATTTGACCATATTCCAAATTTTAGGGTTGTCAGACGAAGTCTACAGTGTTTTTATGATAACAATACAAATGCATATTTTAGTTTAGGTAGGAAAGTTATATCAAATAGAAGTGAATCAACGAGATGTGGTGTGTAAGAAGAAGGTGAAAGGCCCCGTAATATTTTCAAAATTAGACGGCTAAGACTCGTTGGGGAAGTTCAATGGTTTCTTTCAGGACTCCATCCGGCAACTAATCAGAATAACAATTCTTAGGTTCATAGGGACCAAGGATACGTTATAAGTAAATCCAAAGGAGAGTAACGCAACCTTCAAAAAGCTATTTTGAAGTGACCGGACCTCATTAATCCTTTGTTCTGTTGGGGTTGAATCTATAAAGCCAAACGTCACGATAAAGAGTTCTGTAAACCTGGATTACGACTCCATGTCAGCGTCACATCGTTGAAAGACGGTGTTGAAGCGCGCTGAGAGGCCTGCTAAACTTGTTGGAATAAACATCGGACGATAAAAGCTGAATAGACTGTACAGGGAATTTTTTCTGTGAATATTTACTAGTAACAAAGAGAGAAAGTCAGATAAAAAAGCGAAGTTTTAGCCTGCTGCTTTCAAAATCATTTCTCCCCTCAGTGAGGTGGAGCTCATTCTTGGTCGGGTGCCGCCATCTGGTGGCCAACAGGGTGTGGCACAGAAAAGACAGACTAGCGGTTCTAGTATTGCTTAATAGTATGGTTTGTTGGCTCCATCTGCTGGACGTATTTTGTAGTATTTCTTGTAATATTGCATTACTTTGATCCAAAACAACTCACAATAACTGCGATTCACCAGGAACATACAATCAAAGAAGACAGGATCATTAAACTATAATCAGGTTTTATAGTGTCAAAACATTTCAAGTGCTACTCAACTGGCTTTCAATAAACCAGTCCGCTGTTACTATATAAGTGCTTTATTAGTACTTTTCTGTTATTAATTCTATCACTAAAGGTGGAGTTGAAACTGAAACTCTGAACTCACTGATGAACAACTCTATTGGTACCGTATGTCAGCTGAAGCCACACCACACATTTCATTAGCTATCAGGAAGGGCTATGAAGCTAGGGAACTTGGTCCTATGGTAAAGACACTGCTAGAAGTCGAGGATTGGGAACCAACACAAATAGCAGCACTCACATACTCTCCCTCACACAAAGCTTATGCTCTAAAAATCTGCACACAAGAATGCGTCTTCATGGAGAGACACGAAGTGGAGAGACATCACGGTAGAGAAAAAACTGACCATTCATTCACTGAAGACATGTTGCGTGACCTCCCACCTGACCTGTGGGCATCTGACTCTCATGACGTAGGTTTCTGCTCAAAGGCTGTACCAACAACATTTGAGGTGAGCAGCACTAGGCTTATAAATCTATCACAGTACCCTGTTAAACCACAGGCCAAAGGGGGTATCAGCAAGGCAGTTGAGGGACTGAAGAGAGCGGGGGTGTTGGAACCCTCACAAAGCGAGTGGAACACTCCAATACTCCCGGTATCAAAATCTAGCGGGGAGTACAGAATGGCTCATTATTTAAGGACCATTAATGCTATTACAACTACAGCTCTGGTACCAGTTCCTAACCCATACACAGCTATCTGTAATATCATACCTGAACATACATGGTTCACCTGTATTGTTCTGGCCAACGTTTTCTCCTGCATACCTCTGGCGGAGAAAATGAGACCTATTTTTTCATTTACAATGGGAGGGGAGAAACTACAGTACACAAGACTACCCCAAGGCTTCAGTCTGTCTCCAGGAATATTTAACAAAATACTCAGGGAACAGCTAGACGGCGTTTCATTACCGGAGGGGGTGGTATTGATCCAGTATGTAGATGACCTTCTCATTGCAGCACCCTCGGCAGCCTCTTGTTTAGAGGCCACCAGGAACCTACTGGTTCGCCTCCACGCAACATGGTTCAAGGTCTCCAAGAAAAAGCTACAATGCACTCGTAAAGAGATGACATTTTTGGGCAGAGTTATCTCTCCAGCAGGTACAGGCATGTCAGCAACACATCAGGAGATTATATTGCACCACCCAAAACCCAGGACAGTTAAAGAAATGTTATCTTTTCTGGGTCTCACAGGCTACAGCAGACACTACATCCCAGAGTATAACCCAAGAACAGCTGTACTGAGAACACTGATCAATGAGAAAGGCATGCGCAATCTCACTGCCACACTGGCCTGGACACAAGCTGCAGAAGCTGCGTTCATTTCTCTCAAACAATCCATGTCCCAGGTCACCTCTCTCGCCTCTGCATCCTATGCATTGCCATTTTTCCTTGATGTTTCTGAAAATGAAAACACAGTAAATGGTGTTCTATTTCAGAAAAAGGGGGGATGTAGGTCAATACTGATGTACATTAGTATTACACTGGACAGAGTGGAGAACAGGGAACCTCCATGCACAAGACATGCAGCAGGTACAGCACGTATCTTAAATAAAATGTCACACATTGTGATGAGACACCCTTTGACAGTACTGACAACACATAGCATTGTCTCTTTTGTGAACTCAAGTGCATTCACAATGACTTCCACAAAACAGACCAGGTTAGAGAAAACTCTGACGCAAGCACACATCACCTACACACATGAAGGAGTTAACAGCGCGGACACCATTGGCAGCAGAGAACCCCATAGGTGTGAGGAAAGAATCATTCAGGATGCGAAGCTAAGAATAGATCTCAGAGACGAGCCAATGCCACATGCAGAAAACCTGTTCACAGATGGATGTTGTTTTAGACACCCCACCAAAGGGCTCCAAGCGGCCTACGCAGTCGTGAGTCAAACAGCTGGGGGAGAGTTTGAGGAAAGATCAACAGGAGAAGTAACAGGGAAAGTCTCAGCACAGTTGGCAGAAGTAATGGGAGTCATTGCAGCATTAGAGCTATCAAAGGGAAAAGATGTAAACATCTATACTGACTCAGCATATGTTCATGGTGTCATTAGGCCTGTCGCGATAATCGATAAATTGACTTATCGTACGATAAATAAAAATGGACTCGATAACTTTTCTGAGCTCGATAAATTTCCGTTTACATAAAGATGTGACCAGCATTTTAGCCTGGAGCGCTGTGGCTGCCAGGCGCGCTGTGAGGGGCGGGGCTGACACACAGCCAGGTCAGGACACTCCGCGTGCACGTGCAGCAGCGTAGCAGCCAAATTAATAATATAGCGACAAGCGGGAGACAACGTGTGACTTACTCGCGGGGAATTTAAAGTTAAATGGAATTGGTTACAAAACCTAACTACACATCTCGATTCTCTGGTGTGGCAGTATTTTGGATTCAAACCAAATCAACGAGGCGAACCTATGGACTTGAATGAGCCGGGCGGTGTGTCGCATTGGTTTAAAAAAGGTAGCGACAAAAGCAGGCAATACCACGCATTTTAAACCACCTAAAACACAACCACCCCATTCCGTTTTCCCAGCTGGGAGCAAACACGGCAGCTGGAGATCGAGAGCCCCCGCCCGACAATGCAAACATGTTGGTGTTCCTTGCTCGAAAACTTAGAAAAACAGATTTGGTTATGGCCTGTTGAGGCATCTGGGTCTTTGACAGTGGACTGTACACTTGACTGTTGTTTTAAGCAGGTTTTTTTTGCTTGTGAGATAATGTGTGCTCATATTTATTTATTTATATATATGAGAGAGAGAGCTCTGTTTTCCAGCCTGACTCTATTTAATTTATTGTTTTGGTTGTGTGTGATTTAATTAATTTATTATAATTTAATTAATTGGTTTTATTTATTATATATAATTTATATATTTTAATATTATTTCACATTTCATTTGCAATGTTGAATGTTCAATAAAAAGTTATGTTTGAAAGGATGTACTTGAAATATTATTATATATTATCATTATGTCTAAAATGGTCTTAAAACGGTGCCGACAATATTATCGTTTATCGCAATAATTTCCAGAAAAATGTATCGTCCAACACAATTAATTATCGTGACAGGCCTAGGTGTCATACATGTGGAAATGCGCCAATGGATGCGAGCAGGATTTGTAACATCCACCAATACATCAAACACGAGAAAGAGATCAGAAGGCTTGCAGAAGCAGTAATGTTACCCAACAAACTAGCTTTACTTAAATGTAAAGGTCACAGCACGGCAGACAACTATTTGGCTTGGGGTAACAATGCAGCAGACAAGGCAGCCAAAGCCCAAGCAGGGTATATGCCCCAGTTTCAAATGCTGGTGTCAAAATCTGCTGACTTACTGCCCGCAGTAACAGATGATACTCTTAAAGAAGCTCAAGCAGCAGGGTCTTCTCAAGACAAGACAGTATGGTTAGACAGAGGAGCTACCAACAAAGACGGGATATGGTACTCCCCAGATGGGAGACCAGTGATACCCCCAGGATGGGTAAGATCAATGCTTAAAGAAGCACACGGCCCAACACATTGCGGCAAAACTCAAATGAGCAGACACCTGACTCACTGGTGGCACCCCTACCTATCCGACATGATAGCTAATTACCTAGAGGAATGTGTAATTTGCTTAACCCACAACATCAGAGCCACTGTAAAACCACACCAGGGAAAGTTTCCTTTACCTAAGATGGCAGGAGAAGAAATCATAATTGACTACACTGACATGATTGACAAAGTAAGAGGGTTCAGATACTTACTAGTTGTAGTCGATGCATACACAGGTTGGCCAGAAGCTATGCCATGCAGGAGAGAAGATGCAGACTCAGTGATCAAGTTCTTAGTCACGCATTACATTCCACTACATGGGTTTCCTAGGAAAGTGAGGTCAGACAATGGCAGCCATTTCAAGAACCACGACCTACGCACAGTAGAACAGTCTTTAGGACTAAGACACAGTTTTGGAGCTGTCTATCACCCCCAATCTCAGGGAAAGGTAGAAAGGACGAAACCAGAACATCAAACAGAAACTCAGCAAAGCATGTGAGGAGACAGGCATAAAATGGTTAGAGGCCTTGCCTCTGGCTCTCATGTCAATTACGAGCTCTATTAACCAAGGGACAGGCTTCTCCCTATTTGAGCTGACACATGGCCATCAGTTTCCTGGCCCAGGAGCCTTGAGTGTAGGAAAGGAAGTAGAGGTCCTGAGTCCAAAACCTTATTTCCAGCAGCTTAAGGGATTGGTGTCAGGGTTTTCCACTCAGGTTGCTGATGCCAAAGGGGGACCCGAAAAACACGAGGCCAACACAGCGGAGTTCGTCTGGCTGAAGGTCATCCGGCCCAAGTGGCTCAACCCCAGGTTCACCAGCCCCTACAGAGTGACCCAGCGGACATCCCATGCCGTCCGCCTAGAAGGAAAGGGGGACATATGGTACCACTGGAGCCAGTGTGCAGCGGGCAAATCACCTGGAAGGACCCTCGACGACATCCGGACGGACCTGGCTATCGTCAACGAGGACATCCCTACAGCAGACGACTTGGAAGCTGGCTTCAGCGGACTGGAGGAGAAGGACCTTTGCGGACATCCCTACAGCAGACGACTTGGAAGCTGCCATCAGCGGACTGGAGGAGAAAGACAACGAAGACATCCCTACAACAGACGGCCCAGAAGTCGCCGTCAGCAGGCCGGAGCACGAAGACACAGGACTTCACGGAAAGATAGAGGAACCTACTCCCCTCTGATCAGGTTGCTATAAGCTACACATAGCACCTCATTTATCAACCCATTTTTTGAGGGAAGTGGTATCTAAACCCACAGTTTAAAGTTCTTTTAATAACCCATTTTTTGAGGGAAGTGGTATCTTAATCCACAGGTTAAAGTCATTTATTAACCTATTTTTGAGGAAGAAGACCCCATTTATAAACCTAGATTTAGGGAATTTGTTTTTGTAAACTCGCATTTAGGGAGTTGTTTTCTAAAAACCCATATTTAAGGGATTTTTCTTTTTTTTTCTTTTTTACCTCATGTAGTACTGACACAGGGACCAAAACATTTCAGAGAAGAATAGAAAATGTCTGAAGGAGCCCTGAATTTCCTGATAACCTGTTGGTTGCTACTAGTGTTAGGAGTAATAATCTACTTGTTCGCCCTACTGTATGTACATTGTAACCTTTAAAATCATGGTTGAGTGACCCAGTGGTCCACAGCATTTTTAATAACTTGGGTTTTAACACCATACGTTAGCATAGACGTATACTGACACTAGAAGGGTTGGAGCTAACAGTATAACTATGTATGGTAACTGGAAATGTCTCGCAGGCTTAGCCCTGTTTTCTACTGTGACTGTTGCCATTATTTTAATCTTATGTGATTCCATTGACCACCCAGACTCCACTCCCCCGCCAAATGAATCCGTAACTAGAGTCAAACGGGGCCAATATGAGACAGTTGTTACCCCAATGTCTCCTAGACAAACCTTCACTCTCCAAGCAGGTAGTGATGGAATAATACAACTCGACCTGTGCAAAATTGCCCCCTGCAGAAACCTCGACAGGACCTATTCCTACCTAGCCAAATACGTCTGCTTAGCCCCTGCGGTATGTAACAGAAGCATCGCAGATACGGTTAAAGGTGCTCCTTACATTAACAGAGGCAGTACATACAGGACCAAAGGCGACCCTTATGTGTCCGTCACATACACATACGGTTGCGCCTGCGAGTCCTGGTCCGGTGTCCTAGCAAATTTGGGTCCTGATGACTGGGGATACACGCCACCTTACCAATCGGCGGAAATTGTTAGATCCCTCAAACATAGAATGAAAGTGATTAGGAGAAACCCAAACGTCCCGTGCTCTGTCAGGTTTTGTAATCCGGTACGCATAACGCTAAAAAATCTCGTGCTCTCCGACGCTGGACTTTATGTCCTCGCGGTACATGCAGGAAAGCGTTCGCCACAAGGCCTCTTTGAAATTAAAGTTAAACCAAAGGTAGAGCGAAACCTTCCTCATGCAGCATCTAATATTAAATACCTGTCTAAAATCACATGTACGGATAAATGCACGGGGGATTATAGCCAACTTCAACCTCTAGACGTCATCCAAATGGCCACAGGATACACAGATGACAATCTATGGTTAAGATGGGTTGCCCGAACAGCCCAAGAACAAATGGCAGGGGATTGCCTAGCCTGTGCTACGGCCCGCTCGCAATTAGTCACTGACCCTGCGCCCCTGTTTCCCACAGATACCCACAGATAATTTCCCACAGATAACTTTATGTTACAACTGACTAAGATGGCCAGCCCTCCTACCTGCACCCACCTAGCCAATGTTTTCCCTCCAATTGACAATGACACTAGGACAGGCCCATTTACGCCTGACAAAGGCGCCGGTGGGTACACATGTTTTTCCATGGTCCAAAAATCTCCACGTTTTGACCTAGGAAATGTCTCTACGGATTGGTGTAACCTCACCATGTCTAGCACTAATATAGGACATTGGGCCAGGGCTGGGCTCTACTATTATTGTGGGGGCCACCGCCTGTTCACCCGTATTCCCGAACTATCTGTAGGATTGTGTGCTATGGTGCGCCTCCAGGCACCCCTAATGTTATTAGGCAAAAAACTGGTGCCCACGGACCCTAAAGCCTCCCTTAACACCAACCTAATCACTCAACGTAGGAGACACACGCTGTCCAAACGCCACGCCCCGGGCGTCTTCGATTTGTCTGTCGATTGACCCACCAACATCGATTCCATCGGAGTCCCAGGAGGGGTCCCTAACGAATGCAAACTAGCTGACCAAATAGCTGCAGGGTTTGAAAGTTTGCCAATTATCTCTGCCTTCTTCCCTGTGACCCCTATCAAAAATGTAGAAAGGATCAACTAAGTACATTACAACATACTCCGATTGGCCAATCTCACTAGGGACGCGGTAGAAAGCCTGGCTGAACAATTGGGTCCAACGTCCCTTATGGCTGTGCAAAATAGGATGGCGTTGGATATGCTTCTGGCGGAGAAGGGTGGAGTTTGTGCAATGTTTGGGGAGATGTGCTGCACATTTATTCCCAACAACACGGCTCCGGACAGTTCCGTCACAAGGGCTTTAGAAGGCCTTCGTACCCTATCTAAAACTATGCATGAACAATCGGGGGTACACAATTTCTTAGAAGAGTGGTTTGCTAACATGTTTGGTCAATGGAAAGGTTTAATAATGTCTCTTTTTATTTCTGTAGCTACTTTTATGGCCATTTTAATAACATGTGGTTCTTGTTGTGTGCCGTGCATCCGCTCCTTGTGTGTCAAACTAATCATTTCCACCATTGAAGGAAAAGCTGCTCCTCCCCCACTGTACCAAATGCACTTGTTGGCATATGCGGAGGCAGAGGACGAGTATGATGACTCGGCAGACAAGGACGCAGTGTGAAAGTGTTGCCTGCCAGGGACAAAACCCTCTCACTCGGGGTGCTTGTGGCTGGAATAGCCAGGTAGCTCCTCGAAAGCGGGGGAAGCGGTGCACGTTTTCTGCCCACCACTCCAGTGGATTATCCATTGTGGGGATATGCGGTGTCTGCTGGCAGTAATCCAGTAGCTCATCATCCGCATCACTTTTGACCCGTGTTTTCTTGCTGTTCGTTCGCCTCTGTTCAGTGCTGACGCCGGTCCGTTGCTCACTGGTGCTAGCATTACTGCTAGTGCTAGCTGTCGGCAGCGGGTGTTTCATCTTCAGATGGTTGCGCATAGCAGATGCATTTGTATTGTACTTCAGTACAGTTGTACACAACTGACACTTCACTGTGGAGTTGATTACATCTTCGTTGAAGTACTGCCATACATAAGAATGTCGGACGTGTTTTGTAGCATTTTGCAGCACCTCGTTTACCTCAATTTTTTTCACGACTAGTTGACTAGGGCTTACAGCGCCGACTAGTGGTAAAGGTAGTCGACTAGTCGACTAGTCGATTAGTTGGTGAAACCCCTAGTGTGCGGTACTTTTTTACTGCTTGAGATCAGAGCTAATGTTTTCCTCTTGTTATTATTATTTGAGGTTAAGGTAACTCACATGTGCTATTTGTATAATCCAACTATAAAAAACTATATCTTAAACCTATCTTTATAAAATGCCAAAAGTATGTGAAACTTGCAAGGAGGGGTTTGTTATCTCAAATGTAAGGGTCGCCTCTGGCTCGCGCTGATTGGTTGCCTTTTCTAAATGGAGGACCCCTCGGGGGGGAGCAGCCGCATAGCTCCTCCTGGGGTTTTTGGATATAAACCGGTGTTTTCTTTAGACAGCTCTCTTCTTTTCTTCAAGCTGACCAGATCCGTAAGATTAGAGGAAGAGCAGGAAGTACTTCCTTTGTATTTGTATTGTTACTTTTTATCATTAAAACAATATTATTGTTTAACTTGCATTCTGGTGTTTCTTAATCTCTTCCTTTTTACGAATTTACCCAGCTTACCAAACGACACGCGGAGACGAGGTTGGTTTTAAACATCCTCCATCTCTAACAAGTGGTAGCCACCTGAATTGCCCTCTGTTGCTCTTCAGACAATGCCATGCTTGCCACAATTGCCTCAGGTCCCTGATGCCCAACAGATTTGATAATTTCAGGAACAGTAAGTGTTTCCAAGCTGTAGTGTTCCTCTTCTGGCTCGGGGGAGAGAAGCCAAGAAATTCCTGAAAACCTGCCCCCGAGTCTGTCCCTCAGCCAGTCACGATCTTCGGAGGTGGGCTCTCTTGTCAGCGGGTTAAATTAGTTATTGGTTTCAACAGTCACATTAAAACAGTTACTAAATCAGCTTACTATCACCTAAAGAACATATCTAGGATTAAAAAGACTAATGTCACAGCAGGATTTGGAAAAACGTGTCCATGCTTTTATCTTCAGTAGACTGGACTACTGCAATGGTGTCTTCACAGGTCTCACTAAAAAATCTATTAGAAAGCTGCTGCTGATTCAGAACACCGCTGCTTGAGTCCTTACCAACACTAAGAAAGTGGATCACATCACTCCAGTTCTGAAGTCTTTACACTGGCTTCCTGTGTGTCAAAGAATATATTTCAAAAATACTGCTGCTGTTTATAAAGCACTGAATGGTTTAGGACCAACATGCATTTCTGACCTCCTGCTAAATTATGAACCATCCAGATCTCTCAGGTGTTCAGGGACTGGTCAGCTTTCTGTCCCCAGAGTCAGAACTAAACATGGTAAAGCAGCGTTCAGTTATTATGCTCCAAATATCTGGAACAAACTCCCAGAAACCTGCAGGTCCGCTGCAACTCTTACTACTTTGAAATCCAGGCTGAAGACTTTTCTTTTTGTCGCTGCTTTTAATTGAACTATTCATATCTTAGACTGCACTGTAACTTTTATCCATGTATTTTTTCTTTTAATGTTTATTTTATTAGCTTTTTTTTTTAATGACTGATTTTAAATGTCACTTTTTTAATGTCTTTCATTTTTTGTAAAGCACTTTGAATTGCCTTGTGTTGAAAAGTGCTATATAAATAAACTTGCCTTGCCTTGCCTAATAAAGATTTCATGTGACACATACAATTGATTTGTTGATGGGAATTAATGTGAATAAATTAACTCTAGGTTAACGGTACTCTTGCCATCACTACTCACCGACACTATAAACCGTGTCCCTCATGCTAGCCCTGACAAAACCGGTAAGCACACCTTCATCTAGGCTGCACTGTTACGTGTCCTGACTTGTAGTGGTTCTCTCCTCTATCTACACTCTTCTTGTCATCTTTGTAAAATGATATCAGACTGGTAATTGACACAGCCATGACTTCTAGTTAAATTCAGTGTGGCTAAAATGAAAAGCTTTGTTAAAATATGCAAGCACGCAAAAGTCAAATTCAGCTTTATTGTAAAAAATTCGACATGTGTTATACATCCAGAAATATCGAAATATCATTTCCCACAGTGTGACATGTATACATAAAACAAACAAAAAAGGGCCTAGATAAACGTGGTATACATTAAACAAAACAAAAAGGGTCTAGATAACCGGGGTATACAGTTTAAAATGTTAATATATTTAAAGTGTTCAAAGTGCAGTTTCAGTGCAAGTCAGTTGAAACGATCTTAAGTTGGCGTGACGTTGAAGTCGTGCGACCCTGCTGCTGTACTGGCTTGTAGTTCGTTTATAGCATAACGTTAGCATTTAGCTTTTGGCGACTAGATTTATGATTCAAAAATTATAAAAGTAGGGTTGACATGTGGAGATTATCCGGCTGAACAAAACCTGATCCCTCTCTTAAATGTGTGTCAACCACAGACCTTATTTCGAGCCATTTTCCAAAATCCTATGGAGAATTTGCATTGGTTTTTCACGAAGGAACCGGAAGAAGTTTACTTCCGGGTTTTACGACGCGTCACTGCGGTTCTCTATGCTGTCTTTTGCTTAAAAACTCCCTCCTGGGACCATTTAGTTCTGCTGTCTGTGGGGCGTTCTGCGAGTATGGTTGATTTAAGATTGAGTTACAGCCCTTTGATTGTTCATTAGATATTCTCGTACCATTTCATACTTTCACATCTTGAAGTATTATTTGAATTATTTGAAGTATTAAAGTAACGTGTTATGGCAGGAAAGTTCAATCTGGTATATTCATTTTAATGTCACCTTATATAGAATGTGTGCTAAACTTGTGATTTCTGCATTGAGTGACTTCTGCCTAGCAGATACCAAGAAGAGGCCCCTAGGGTCTCTCTGTTAATTATCAATAGTCCTTGCAATTAACAGGGGAATTCCCAGATACATTTTCAGATATAAGGCAGTTAAAGTCTTGTAGAATTAATGATTTATCTCCTACACATCCTGCAGGCCTTGAGACTTGGGTCACCCAGCAGTAAACGAGATAAACGTCCTTTTGAGCTTATCAATAAAATGTATTCATTCCTAGTAAGCTGACTTTGGGGTGAAGGGAAGTTCAGGGAAGCCATTAAGCCACAAGAACAATTAACTTATGTTGGTTGACTGATGCGGTGACTGTCTTGGGACGATGGCGTTTGGATATTTACAAATATGGCTTTCATAAAGAAAAACAGGTGACTGTTGTGTGATAAGATACATGATACTATGTTTGTGTGTGTTGAAGATGTTTAGGGGGAATGAGTAGGCTATGTGTCCTGTCAAAGAGTCCTCTATCATGACTCCAAATCATTGATTGGGGGATCTGCCTAAGGGCAGAGGGACAGAAACACACACACACACACACACACACACACACACACACACACACACACACGCGCACAGAAGCAACATGGAATCAACAACTGCGGACTTAGTACCTGGGGTCCCGCCCAGAAGTGAAACTGACCAATGGAAAACTACCAACTCACTGGCTAGCTCGCTCAGAAGTGAACTCGCCAATAACAAATAGCTAGGAAGGAGCAAGCGACAAAACTCCTCCCCACCTGTGTATAAATGTTTTGATCATTTTGAAGATCGGCGCTCTTGTTTTTGACTTGCCGTTCCTGAGACGTGTCTCACACGGTGGTAGAACCTGAGCCCGGAGTACTCTGCAGAGTGCTTCGTGATTAGGTGATGTATTTGTATGTTTTTGCCATTAAAGCGGATTATTGTTTAACCCTTATCCTGGCTGCTTTGAATTTTTCCTTCTTTTGAGAACCCGCTCATATAGGAACGGCGCGGAGCAGAGATTCTGCCCCAACAATCTCAAACACATGCTCTTTCATTTATACTTTTCTCTTTAAATCTCACAATATCTTCATCTTAATTTTCTGTTTAAACCACATGTATGTCTTTTCTTATCTCTGTAAATGATAAATGGTGTGCTTATTATTTCTAATTTTAATGTTTTCTAAATTAATTGTAGACCTCCTAATTGCCAGTGCAGCTTCAGAATCTTTTTACTTGGACTGTGCCAACAAAATAAAACTTCAACATCATTAGGTGAACTAAATAACATATTTCAATAGCTCTGAATTTCTGACAAGCATCTGTGTTATTCTTAAATCAAATCCTTGAAATCCTATTTAAAATCTAAATATAATAATGAACTGCTAATGTTTCTGGTAAAGAAACACACTCATGATATGGATTCAAAAACAACTAAAATCATGATAATGTGAAAGTGAATTATTTTCTGGCAATACTGCTTCTACCTGTCAGTGCTTAGATATTATCAAGCTGAGAAAATGAATACAGAATTCCAACATACTGTCATCAAATGTCTTTCTATTATGAATTTAAATTGCCCTTGTGAAACTAGTCTTGTGTTAACTTAATTTCTATCCCCATAATGACCCAAACAATAAAGTATATGGCTTTTACTTCTAATTATTTACCAGGCTAGAGAAAGGAAGTTGTCTAAATTAAATTCTGTCTCATTACATTACTATGTTTTAGCTTAACTTAACTGTAATATGTTTGTTCTACATTTCAAACCCCACATAATATCTGTTAAAATATCCACATTACAAAATTGTTTCATCATCACAGGTCAACTTCTTTGGTATTTCTATTCTGGACTTACATCTCTCTCAGTAGCCCCTTGGCCACTGCATCTGTGTTACCTGTTATAATTCAATCAATATTTAGAAACATGTCAACATTCATCAAACAGTATCCTATAGACATGGAGCAGGTTCATTCTAAAACTGTCAATCAATGGTCAGATTGAACATCCGAGTTGGGGCGGCAGGTTTCTTTCAGTCCCTAAATTAAAAATTTAGATTATGAATTTGACAGCCATGTTGATATAATACATTATACACACCCCTTTTTACACATGAACTCATGTGTAACAAAATCCTGTATGGGAAGAAAACCTTCAGGTAACCATTGATTATAAGAAAATAACAAACATTATTCACAAATGTATTTTCCACTGTAAACACTCCAGTGTAGTGTTTCCCTCCATCTTTAAGTCCTAAAAGAAACAGAATCTTCCTTTTTTAGTTTGAGCTTGACATTTTGCAAACCGCCACTGCCTGTGGGAATACAATAGCATCAAGTAGATTAGAAACGAGTCACATGTGCGGTTTTCCAATTTTGCGGAATTTTAGGAAACCTCTCGTTTCCCTTGGAGCTCCAGAATAATGTGTTAGTACAAAAACATGCTTGATTAGTCATTGTTTTAAATCATGCAGTTACACTGATCACATGCAGACATACATTCACACTCACACTGTCTGGTTGAAAAGTCAAGTTTGGTCAGGTATGCACCCCAGAGTCAGTCATTGACAGTGCTTTTCTCAAGTAACACTGTCAGTCAGGGTCAAAGGTAATTTGGTCTCAGTCTTTTGGCCATGTGTCGTGCTCTGCAGAGACTTTGATATTTCAGCATAGGCCAGTATCCTTTGTCTACAAAAATATGTCATATATCGAGCGCCATCATTTATTAATTCACGATTACAACTATAATTTTCCAGATATCTCTAACTTTTCATTGGGACAGCTGTTTCCCACATTTCCTGAAATTTGTTAGCCAAATATGTAACTTCCTTATAGTACTACTACTACAGTTTATTAACACCTAATCTATATTAAAATGTCTAATAGATCTATTTCAGAAACTTGTGCATATAATTATTTTCTTGAGTCAAAACATTATTAGGATCTGTAAAGCTCTGCCATGTATTTCATAACTCATATTCATTTATCTTCAATTCTGGTCCACTTAAAGAACAATGTTAACCTCTTTAACAGTGTGTGGAACCTTGGGTGTACGAAAATGTAACAATCACTCCTTCCTTTATCAATGATTTAAAAACAGAAGTCATTTCATCAATGGTTTGTAGTCGAATTTAGGAATTATCACTCATGGTAGGTATTGTTGAGGCAGAACCTCTGCTCCGCGCGTTCCTCTATGAGTTTGTTTTAAAAGAAGGAAAAGTCAAAGCACCGGGATAAGGGTTAAACAATAATCTGCTTTAATGGTAAAAACATTTTACATTTACATTTTACATTTTACTTTAATAGTTTCCTCTTTACTGCTATTTTTAATTTACCAATTGATTAATTAATGGGTAATAAATCTTTTTATCTTTACTTATTTATCAAGTCAATTCAATTTCTTTAAATTTTGTTATTTTTATGTGCGTTTGTGAATAAGTGTGTTTATGTGCAAACTCACTCATTCCGGTTCCCTTCCCGTCTCCTCTGGATTATCTCGAGCCGTGACCCCGGCCTCCTCACATTCTGCTCGACCAACTCCTCTGATTCTGACTCCTCCCCCTTTGTCCATCAGCTCTTGAATCCATCCGCTGTAACTCTTTAATGCAGCCATCTGCCCAGTTTCGTCTGCAGCCCCCATCATGCCACTGTTCTTGTACTGCTTTGCATTTCATCTCCTCCTTTTCAGTCTCTTTGCTTTTTTATGGAGCTTTGGTTCTGGCTGCCACAGGTGGAGATAGTTCTGGGTGCAGTTCTGGATGCAGTCTTGTTGTTGGTTCAGCTCTGGTTCTCTGTCTGTTCGATGGAGAAGCAGCAGTGCCCTGCTTGGGTTAGGTCTTTGTTTGCTCAGGCGGATCGGGGTCTTAGCCGTCTGACAGGCAGAGAGAGAGAGTCCAGGTCTCGGGATGCATTACCTATAGAAATTCTAGCACACTGAGGTTAAATAAATCCCACCCTTTTCACTCTGTCTTTTTCTAATCATACTATCTGTCTTGGTTGTTAAATGCCATCTTAACAACAAAATGAATGTCTCCTAATGATATTACAGAACTCCTTTAAACAAATTATTTCAACCATTTGTAACATATTTACTCAAAACAACTTTTTCAGTAAACCATTTTCTCCTATAAAATGAAATACTCACATATTTCAAGCTCCATATATTTCACACAAGAAGAAAATCCCCACATATATGGAGGATGGATTGTGACACAATTAAATAAATAAATACATCATTAAATAATTAATTAAATGTGTCATTAATTAATTAAAATTGGAATTAAATACATAAATATGTGATTAAATGTGTCATTAATTCATTCAAATACGTATTCATTCAATGTAAAAACCACATATAATTATTTCACTATTTAATTAATTATTTCATGGACCTGTGTTGCAGCGCTTCATGAATTTATTTTATCTGTCAAACTCACCATCAAAGTCAGGGGGCGGGTTCTAACACCTGATTGGTTACCCAGCGCATCAAGTCAAGACAGATGGATTCCAGATAATGGATTGATAGTGAAAATACCCCGATACACTGGATGGCGCTATTCACCTATAGGCTACAGTACGTTGGGTCAAGTGGAAGACTCCGTCCTGCACCCATGCCTGTACCTACATCGACGAATTTCATGCGTGCAGTACAACATGTCGAAGAGTTGCCCGGAGCTGCTGAGAGAAGCAGCGACTTTAATCGAGGAAGCTCTCAGCAGAACTCCTCCGGCCCCGACGGCGACCTCAGCGGCGGCGGGGGCTCCGGCGACATCGGCGGCTCCACTACCTGCCGCTCCACTGCGAACACCTGTCCAAGGTAAGCTAACTTAGTTTAGCTAAGTCATTTAATGTCAGCCAAGTGTGTTAGTAATCAATGACTTTGGACACAGGTGTAGGTTAAATTAGCGAACAATTTGGAGATGGATTGAAAAGTGTTTGTATGCGGTAGGTGTGCGCGGTATGCTTTGTGTGTGTTCAATGGTGCGGGCATACAACGCTAATCGGCAAAATAGTGTTAGCTCGCAGCAACCACTAAATTTAAATAGACGGTGAGGCTAACTGTTTTAGCTGACTGGTGACCGATTGAGTTGTCATTGTTCTGTGTTGCAGCCGAGGTAGCAAGGCTTTTCGCGCCGTATACCGGTGGCGCCAGAAGGACTATGAGACGACCAGCACAAGTCATTCGAAGAAGCTACACACACACGGTCTGTTGTTTGGCAGACCACAAGGTGGAGAAAGTTCCAAGCGTACAGCATAAACAGGAACTTCTTTCTTCAGGACTTGGAGAGCAAAAAGTGACATTTTTAGGTGAGTAAGAAACTAAGACTTTAGCAAAACCATAAAGAAAGTACTGTACTGTCTGTGGAAAGTTGAAATTGTGCAGTTATGCTCGGCATTTCTTTTTATAGACAAGTATTTCCATATGTTCATATTAGACTCAAACTTAGGTTGATTTATCATGTTGTGAATACGTTATAACAGGCTTATTTGCTTAGTTTTTGGTGAGTCAATATGATGTGCTTTTATTCCACAGGGAATGACAGCGATCCAATGGTCATATCAAACAAACTTATGGAAGTGTTCCCGAAGCTCCAAAAAGGCGGAGGCTTTGAATTTCTTAAAATTGCAGGATCTACTCGTAGTCGAAATCTGGCACTACTTCCGTGTCCCAGCTCTGGATACACACTTGCCTTTCTGAAAGATCCATCAACGATGATTGGACAGTCCACAATCTACATACGTCCACTTCAACAGGATCTAACCTTAGATTGTGTAGTGTACATAATTTCACACACTCAGTTTAATGCATAATTAAAACAAAGCTCACTGGTGACATTTAATCATTAATTAAAAGTATTTTGTTGTTGTTGCTAGGAGAGCTCAGGTCATGTCTCTGGTCCAGTAATCCCCTGCATCACTTGCCAGAATGAAGTTCCCTTTTCAGAGATGAAGCTGCACAGATTGAGCTGCAATGGGTATGTACTTCCTATAGAAATTGAAGGATGGTGTATTCTTTTTTCTTTGGGAAGTGTTGTGCACACAAACAAGGGAGTGTGACCATAATCTCAATTTTGTTAACTTGAAGGGCACCCATGCAGGCATTAGAAAGAGAACAAGAGGGAGGTGAAAGTGAAGAAAATGATAGCGGGACAGCTCCAGTCACTGACAGTCTTCCAGTGAGGCCATCAACATCAGCTGAGGGTTCAGTTGCCCCAGCAGCGATTGATGAGGATTTTGGTCCCAAAGAAACAAACAACGGTCTGTGTCATCACAATACAGTTGCTATAAGATTGTGTGTAATTTAAACTGTGTCAATAGAAAAATAACACCTGTAAGATATAATTGGATAAGCTAATACAATTACACAAAACAATGGGCAATAGGGTTATATATTGTTAAAATATTTTGTTTTTTTTACAGAAAGCGGTTTTTATATCAACTCAGCTTTGTAAAATATTCTGTAAATGTTCTCCTTTTCTGTAGACTGAGAGGATATCTTAATCTGCGGGTAACATCCCAACTAACAACATGTCTGTCTGGAATTGATCACTTTATTGTTGTTTTTTTCTAGATTGGAAGCTTATTAAGGAACCAGCTGAAGCTGCAAACGTTTTCAAAGAGCATCTTTTAAGGGAACATGCACCTGGAAAAGCACTGAGAATGAAGATGGATGTAAGGGACTCCGAAGAAGACAGGGAACGGGAACTTCTGTCATTCTATAAACAGCAGCAAGAATGGGCATGTCCACTTCATTGTATTCTTGTTGGTAAGTAATATAAAGTTTGGGTTACACTTTACTTGAATGGGTGTGCATAAGACGGACAGGATGCTGTCTTAATCATGACATGATGCCTGTCATGACACTTTATGACTGTCATAAGCATTCATTAAGTGACATTCGGTAAATGACGTCACTTTTAATGCCAAGTTGACATTGTTGTTGACATAGACCAAAATAACATAACCTGTCATAAACATGACACAGAACACCTTATTATCAAACTTTTTGAACGTTTTTGCATGTCTAATCTGGTGTCCTCTGTGCCAGTTATCTCTCAACCTATTTCCAACAAAAAAGGTAATGTAAAAACGTAAATAAAGCAGTAAAAAGAACCAACAAAATGCCTCGTCAATTCTGTAGATTCCACACTACAATGTGAAAGCTATCAATATATGACAGTTTAATGTTACGTTAAGACATAAAGCTAAATATATTTTCAAAGTTTGATAATCAGGTCTTATATGTCATGTTTATGACAGGTTATGTTGTTTTGGTCTATGTCAAGTTGTCATAACAAAGACATCTCAAACAAAGTCAACTTGGCATTAAAAGTGACATCATTTATCGAATGACACTTGATGACGACTGTCATAAGCATTCATAAAGTGTCATGACAGGTGTCATGTCATGATTATGACATTATCATGTCAGTCTTATGCATACCCATTCAAGTAAAGTATTACCAAAGTTTTTAATATAAATGTATCAGTAAAGTTTATAACACTCAGGTTTTTATATGAA
Organism: Notothenia rossii; assembly: GCF_949606895.1. NCBI lineage: Eukaryota > Metazoa > Chordata > Actinopteri > Perciformes > Nototheniidae > Notothenia > Notothenia rossii. The sequence goes on along the minus strand of NC_136912.1, from coordinate 44,629,913 downwards.
ATTGTTAAATGGGATCCATAAATCATATAATTGAAGATCACTGATGAAAAAAGATCTTGCATAATACACACATACAATATTGACTACTTTTTCCTTGCTTGTTAAATGTTACCTAATCCTGTTACCTGGATCAGTCAGCCATTGTTTTGCCACTGTTATTTATTAATTATAATTAATTCATCAATTTTATTTCAGGTGACGTTGCTGTTGGGGAGGGAGTGATGCGGTACTTTATGACAACAATAATATCCAAACTTCAGTTTGGATTCAGTCTAGATCTTGGTAAGTCTCTTCCTATTGTAAAGATGAAAATGTATTTCAGTGGTTAATTGTTTTTGATTTAATCTCTAGATCTCTGGATACTTTACAGGAGGAATGGGCCGAACACTGCTATTTGAGGGTGAACCTGATCATCTTGTTCCAGCTGCATCAGAGGTGCTTATTGAAAGTGACCTCTTCCGGGTTGCAGGAAGGATGTTGGCCCACAGCTTTCTGCATGACGGCCCCCATGTCACAGGATTAAGTCCTGCTGTAATTCATGTACTGTTCAATGGGGACCCTGAAACAGCAACTGTTGTTACAGAAGACTGTCCTGATCTGCACATCAGGAGCATCATAAAACTGGTATGTAATGTCAAAAAAATTGCCTTGCAGAATTATTGTTTGGGCAAATGTAATCACTTGTATGATTTGGATTTTAGCTTGAACATGAAGAACTTACACCGGAACAGAAGGACGCCGTTTCAGATCTTTCAATGTCCTGGGATCTCCCAACAGTCACCAAAACAAATCGGAGATGGCTACATAACAAACTTCTACTCCATGCAGTGAGTCCCTATTTATTGACGGAATTCATTGCTGTAGTTGTTGAAATGATAAAGTGTTGTGAACCCTGGGTTCTTATGTCAAAACAGGAAGAGATGGAAACATTAAACATATTTGGTCTTGGCCCATAGTAATGTTAGTTATTCAAAACCAGCATTAAATACATACAGTTTAACTACTACAATGTTTCTCATTCCTGCAAGTGTTATTAGAACAATGGTATATTTAAGAAACCCCAATTTCACAAAAGTTGACCCAGTAGGAAAAATCATCATAAACAAAATGCAATCCTTCATAAAAAAAAATCACACTACAGTACATCAAAGCAGCTCAACAACACTCATCTGGTTGTGTGAATTTCCCTTTTGATAATCTACTCTAAAAAGGTGATAGTTAGGTGTTCACCACTGTTAACTTCTCTTAGTACCGTATTTGAGCACTAGACACCAGGTGCTGAAACTTAGAAAGTGGCATTTCCCCATCATCCATCATTGTCTTAAGCAGAACAGTTATGTCAGGTTTGCATGAAGCACCACTTATTCTCTCACAGGCATTTTGGGACTGTAGGCAGGAGAACTAGCATTCTCTTTAACTTGTAACCCAGGTAGAATTTTTTTTGTTGAAAAATAAAGGGACATTCCAGGAAAACACATTTGATTAGCGGCGTACGTACATTATTCTAGAACTTGAAAATGTCTTATAAAGGGTTGCTATATTGTGTAGTAGAGTGAGGATGGATTTTATAAAGCAAGTAATTTGCTTTTTATGAACATTTTCCCTACTATTGGCAAATTTGGGTTGAGGATTTCATCTGTAATATGGATTTTTCTGCCTCTTAGGTTATTGGGAGGACCATGCGCCAAATCAAACAGTTGAGAAAAGGACTGAAAGATGTGATGGTATGGCCCCTGTTGACATCTAGGCCAGATGTTGTCCCTCTTCTTCTCCCCAAAATGACTGAAATGCAGTTCACACCACAGGTAAATCAGTAATTTAGTTAGATTTGACTTCACTTGATGAATGTACACACATCTTCAATGACTGAGCTGGTTCTCTTTTCCTTTACCAAGAATGTATTCTGCCTATTCCTTCACTAAAATAAGTTCTTTTTAAAATAATTACTTTGTTCTGTAAGATGCTTCTAGACAAAATCACATGGCCACTTGAGGACAGTGATGATGAAGACTTTGACATAGAGTCTATGTGCCGCATCACTGGATTTCTAAGGATGTTCATTGAAACAGGTAATTAACATTACAGGTGAAACTCGGAAAATTAGAATATCGTGCAAAAGTTCATTTATTTCAGTAATTCAACTTAAAAGGTGAAACTGATATACACATTACATGCAAAGCAATATATTTCAAGCATTTTTTTTTATAATTTTGATGATTACATTTATTGATTTCATAAAATATTCTAATTTGATTCTTTTATTTTTGGTTTTCATAGCTGTAAGCCAAATCATCAAAATTATAACTGAGGCTTGAAATATTTCACTTTGCATGTTATGAGATTTGTTTCACCTTTGGAATTACTGAAACGAATGCACTTTTGAAAGATATTCTCATTTTCCAAGTTTCACCTGTATTTGGCTAATTTATTCTCTTTAGCAACTCTTCTATGTCTCATTGATATGAATTAAGTTGAACTAAATATAGTCTTGAATCCACTTTGACTTTTAGCTTCATCGGCTACACTGGTCCAGCTGCTGACGTTCTGGGTTGGCTGGGAGAAGCTTCCTCCTGAACTGAAAGTGGAGATTTCTGGTGGAACCCTTCCTACATCCTCCACATGCTTTGAAACACTAAAGCTGCCAGCCCATTTCAAAACATTCATGGACTTTGAGAAAGCACTCGTCTCTGCCATAAATAGTGTTCAGACTGGATTTGGACTTGTTTAAGTGTTTTTCGGACAGATGTGCACTGTGCAGTTGGTCAGGTCAATTGACACAAGTTCAGTGTCGTTGAAAACAAACAGTGAACATACTGTGTACAGTAGTTGACAATTGTTTTATTCAAAATAGTTTTTTCCATTTACTTACACCCAACCATTCTGCATCATCAGCTTTCAGTGTTAAGAGAGCAGTATTCATGTTATTCATTCAGTGGTCAATAATGAGACAGCAAGTAAAAGGAGTGTGTTTTAAGTTTAGGAAGTAATGGAGCTGTGCATAAAGTCCATTTACAAGTTCATAACAGTGATGGAAGAGCTTTAAGGCTAAACTGATTTTAAGGAATGAAGCGTTTTACAAATATGATTGCTTGTTCTAAGATGCCAAATAAAAGCATTGGTTGGACATTAGTCTGCTATGATTCTTGATAAAACTTGCACAGTCTCTATATATGATCTAAGTGCATCAGTTACAGAAACTCCTGGAGCTGGCAAAATGGCAGCCTCTTCATCGGAGAGTTCATGGGCCAGCTGAATCTCAGGGACTGACACAGTGCCTCCATGAAGACTGTGAGGTCCATTCCAGTCGATCCCATAGTCTTCATAAACCTGAATGGAGGACAAGCATGATCAATCTTGTACTTAATACATCAAACTAGTTTCATTACTCAAAGTATTAAACCCTCATGCACTGTTGGATGTTTTCACTCTTAAATGTGGCCATAAATGTTGCTGTGTTACAGAAAATGGAATGATTTTTGGTGACACATTAATTTGAAATGAATTTTGTAAATATAATTTTAAAAATGTCACTAGGTCAATAATACACTGGGCAAATTCTCTACCTGCATCAAAGCCGTGGCTGGGGGAAAAAAGCCACTAAAATGAACAATAACGAGTCGGTAGTGGTTTCTAACAGTGCACAAGGGTTAAGTTTGTTATTTTTGGTCACTAAGTCAGTTGAGAAATTATACATATTACAAATAACCGAAGAAAAAATCCAAGGCACTCTAGTGAAAAAACTATAAAAAGCCTTTAGGATGGCCACTTAATGATGAAATGGTTAAAACTAATCAGTACATAATTCAAAATGGGATACAACCCACATATCAGCAAACAGCCTTCTTATGAAAAAAATTACTGAGCACTATGGACCCTGTTGGTTTTTGGTCACCTATATAGTTTTGTAAAATAATACAGCCATGAATACTATAACTATAACTCAGGTTGTTCTTTAAAAGCTCAGGAGACCTTGATAAGATGTATGATTCATTTAAAGTACCTTTATAGCATATAATTTCTCATATAATTCCATTAGGGAAACAGACTATTTAAAAAGTGTTAACATTTGATCTTTCTTTAACCTCAGTAGGGTCCTCCATTGGGCCTTGCTCTCTGTATCTTCTCCAGAGTTGCTGTGGTGACTGATTCCTTTCAGTTCTAAGACCATGAAAGTTCCATCCATCTCTGAAAGAATCTAGGCTTTGCTGAATCAGAGGAAGGAAGATCCGGTGCAGTGCGAAAAGATGGACTTCATTGTCTGGATTCAGTGTTCCCTGATCTTCCAGTGAAGTGAAGATCTGATGAAAGAGGTCCAGGGCATGTTCATACACATCTCTCCACATCCTCTCTATTCTGTTTTTAGGATCAAATTGACAATTGGTGTTAATTTGTGGGTGACATATTCAACTGGTAATGTTTGTTGTGTGAGCCTAGTTGCCAAACAATTTTTTACCGCTGATTGTGGACACTTCTTCCTGTGATGTGCGAATTCCTGTTGGCACCTCTGCTCCTGATCATGAATTCTGCTACATCTGCATTCTCTCCTCCTTTATCAGACCGTACTCTTGATGGCAGCCCATACTGCTCAACAGCAGCGATAAAGCTCTGCAAGACAGTTCTAGCTCTATTATTGCCAGCCACAGTCAGGTAGACCACCAAACGACTGAATCCATCCACCCCACCATGGACAACAAATCTCCACCTGTAAGGCAATTGTAAACACACAAAAAACAACTTTACTGTAAAACAATTCTACTGACAGATGCATTCTTTATCTGCCAATATCACTGACCTGATGAGCTTATGGTGGCCATCTACATGCCATAAAGAGTTCGGGCCAGGAACAGAATACTGGCGTCGTCTTAACACACGCAGCCTTAGACGTCTCATGTGGACTCCCTCTGCATCGACTCTGCGTAATGAGTCTTGCAGTCTTGAGACTGAGGATAGAAGAATGAAATAAAAAAAACACACACTCACACCTGTTCAATCTACTTGACTAGTGCTGGAACAAAAATACTTGTGGAGTCACTTAATTTGAGGAAACAGTGTCATAACATAGTGAGGTGTGTACAACTATTACAGTGCAGAACCATGTCAAAATAACCAAAGTTAACTAAATTTTCTGAAAGAGAAAAAAGTTGTTACACCAAACTTAGTGATAGGATATTTTAATACATGGCTACTGGCTTCAAGTTAACTGCAAATAAAATGACTGGATGCATTGCAAATAGAAACATAGGCTACATGAACATTATCTTAAAATTAGCTAGGCTCACTACTGTATAGTTCATTTTCAAATAATAGATACAGTATAAATAAATGTAATCATTACCAATTCTGTTAAATTGATTGGTCAATCGTTGCATTCTACAGTCTGTTCTCACCACTGCTATGTATAACACGCAGTTGTTAGGGACACCGCTACAATTAGAGGAGCATAAAGGAAAAGAGGTTCAAGAGGAACTATGTAGGATATTTGCCTTATTTAAATCAGCTTCGGACTAATGGTGATGGTTAGAAAAATTACTCATAACTTGTTACAGGGAGAGTGAAGGCGTGGAAAACAACCATGCAAGATCAGAGTCTGACAACACTACATAAATACACACATATAAAACATACACCAGAGGTGGGTATAGTAGCCAAAAATTGTACTCAAGTCAGCATTGTTACGTTAGAACAATATTACTCTAGTAAAAGTAAAAAGTAGTCATCCAAATAACTACTTGAGTAAGAGTAAAAAAGTATTTGGTGGAAAAAAAAACACTCAAGTCCTGAGTAACTGTTGAGTAACATCTGATTTGTCAAATAAGAACATGAATGTAATCAATAATAATCTCTTTTTTGGGGGGGCTGTCTATTTTCATCTGGCCAGGGACTACAGCTGATAATATCTCTGTTGGCTAAAGCTGCCCTTTCTGCTGTTATGGTTACAGTCAATTAATTGGGATTGTCTACGATATTATAAATGAATAAACTTCAAATTCATGTATTTTAAACAATACTTCTTAACTACAGCACACATATATTAAATCTTTACAAAAGTAACATAAATCAAGGCACAAATATTATATGTACATATATTTAATACTCAGGTGGGTAGAGAAGCCAACAATTGTACTCAATAGTATTGTTATTTTAGAACAATATTACTCAATTAAAAATATAAAATATTTTTCATTAAAACTACTCTTAAAAGTGCAATTTATCCAAAAAGTTACTCAAGTAAATGTAACTCATTACTACCCACATCTGATATACACGCGTATGTAATCCCTCCATGCATTGATTTCTAAACGGCTTTGCGTTTTCTCACGACCCAGAATAGAGTTAGCAAAACATAGGAGAAATGACCGTCTCATTCTATATTATCCCTTACATCAGGTCATATATTATTATACTTACTTGTAACACGCACACCTCTTGCATTCAGATGACCTCGCATTAGCTTGTAGCCGGTGTTTGGATGTCTTCTGTGGAGTTCTGTTACAATATGGTCCAACTCCTCATCATTCACTGCTGAATAGAGGTCGGTCTTTCTGCACAAACAAAAAAAACATATTAGTATCGAGTTTGTTACACAACACCGGCCATTCATAAACTGAAAACTCGTGAATGTAGTGTAAATACCTTAGACCATTTTGTTTCATACGCCTTCTGATGGTCCTCTTTGAGACTCCGAACAATGCTGCAATTTGACAAACTGGTGTTCCAGAAAGAACTTGGTGTTCCAAGACTGCACTCGGTATGTCAAACGCCAAACGTCCTGGTCCCTGTGTGTGTTGTATCTGTTGCGCCCTGGTACCAGAGAAGCGGTGGAGTACTTCCTCTAAATTTGCAGTCACTCTACGATCAATATCTTGATCGGAAAGGGCGGAAATAACTCCAACAATTTCAATAAACTCCTCTGCTTTACACGCTACCTGCTCTGGGTCAGCAGGTCCTGCTTCCACATCTTCAGCAAGGTTTAAAATATCTCTCACCAACTCCTGAGAAAGTTGAAGAATGTCCTCCGTAGCCGCCATGCTTGGAAAGGCTTTAGACGAAAGCAATGGATAGACTAGATTTGCGTTAGCCCCGCCCCCTGACTTTGATGGGTGAGTTTGACAGATAAAATAAATTCATGAAGCGCTGCAACACAGGTCCATGAAATAATTAATTAAATAGTGAAATAATTATATGTGGTTTTTACATTGAATGAATACGTATTTGAATGAATTAATGACACATTTAATCACATATTTATGTATTTAATTCCAATTTTAATTAATTAATGACACATTTAATTAATTATTTAATGATGTATTTATTTATTTAATTGTGTCACAATCCATCCTCCATACACATATTCTCCAATATTTTAAATCCTACTATTACTTAGAACAACAGTGAAAACAAGCAGAGAGCATACTAACAGATCACAACAGTGCAAATTGACTCAAGAGTAGGCCTATGTTTTCTTTCTATTATAATTATTAATATTATCACTTTTAGTGAACACTTATTCGTATTATTGTTAGAAATTAAAATCAATGTTTTGATGGTATAATGTAGCTTAAACATACCGTCAGTTTAAACGCTCTTTTATACTGAAGAACCAGAAATTCTTGTGCACAAGCAGTTAAGCTTTTATTCTGAAAATCCTTCATCTACGGTTAGCATTTAGCATGTGGCTAATATACGATATCCTAAAGAGGTGAATTGAGTAGCGAAATGACATGGAGTGGTGCAAACCGAAACCTACTGATTTAACACTACAACTATAGATGTTGAGATACTACCATGCTGAATATTAAATGAAAGTACAGTTTATTTGAATACATTATTGTTCACAGACGAGAGTAGCATGTGACAACATCCGGAAACCAAACCAGCCGTAAAGTATTTTCTGTATATTTTGGAGTATTGATTACAGCGTTTAGAATGTGTTACATGAAAAGTGATTAAAGAGAATATGAGGAGAAAAGGCGGGTTAAGCATATATTGAATGTGAAAAGTACCAATCCTCTGTTTAAATGCAACAACGGACATTAGAGACGAGGCGAGCCGGCTGGCGGGGAGGAGCCAGCAGAGGATATATATAGCAACACCGGACGAGGGATTCGCCCTCTTCTCTTGCTCATGAGAGCCAGATCACAGCTGTTTTCTGCCGGAACAATATTCTGTCTGTAACACTACCGCGCCTTTTTTAATTAAAGTATCCCATTTGAATCTTTTCAGAGACTCCATTTAGTCTCATTTTAAAGCTTCTCTCCTGGACGCGAGAATAAAGAACATATTTAACATTATCTAAATGCCCTGTCCATAATCCAGACATGCAAATTGTTTGATTGTAAAAATGTGTTTTTCCCTATCTGTTTACACTCTAAAGATTCTTTAAATTATTATGGATTAATTACTAAACCCTTTTGTACTTCTGATCAAAATTATTTATGTGCAATGCTTTAAATATACAAATATGTGTTAAATGTAATAGTTCTAAATTTGAACACAGTGGTTCTAGTTCCGACTAAAATAATATACAATATGTCCAGCAGATAAAGCCAAACCTTAATTTATAATTACTCTCTCTTATGTGCCACACCCTGTTGTATACGTTCTTTGTCTTTTTCACTCTGACTTCTCCGTTTTACAAAACCTCTCCTTATTTCACACTTTCTTATCGATTTGTTCTGTTCTTTTAATCAAACAGCGCACACATATTGGTAATTTAGCAATGTATTACATTACATTTCACTTGTTAGACACTTTTATCCAAAGCGACTTACATACTCAATACTGTGCAACCCCACAGGAGCAATTTGGGGTGAAGTGTCTTGCCCAGGGACACAACGACATACTGACTGCAGTGGGGTTTGAACCTGAACCCTGATCACAACACCAACGCACAACCCACTGCACCACACGCCTCCCTGTAAAAAATATTTTTAGCAACCAAATGCTATATTTTCTGTTGAAATGTCCTAAGCTGTCCCTGCCATCATTTTAGGATAATATAGTAAGTCCATAGGAAGGAATGACACAATTAAGCTGTCGTCACTCACCTAACGTAATCACCCTTTTAAACCTATGCCGTCTTGACGGGCTCTCCGTAAAAAGTCTTCACTTACTATAAAATCTTACTTTAGATCCAATCACTTGCCCTATTCTTCGTTTCCCCCAACCCACAGCCTCCACACGGCAGTGGAGCCTCACGGCGGAGGATTTAATCTCTTTTCTGATAAGGTCCCAGACTCTTATCTTTAATTAATCTATAAGGTCCCAGACTCTAATCTTTAATTCTATAAGGTCCCAGACTCTTATCTTTAATCCTTAACATAGGTCCCAGACTCATATGTTGATCACTAATTCTTAACACAGGTCCCAGACTCTTATGTTGAATTTTTTTAAATAGGTACCAAACTCTTATGTTTATGTTCAATTCTTAACATAGGTCCCAGACTCTTATGTTGATTTTCAATTCTTGTCATAGGTTCCGGACACCTAAATCATGTGCACACTTATCAGAAATATATCCCTTGCTCCCCCCACACCTCATTTGTCTCATATGTTTTACATTACCTCCTCGGTTCATCCACCAACACTCACAGTTCTAACAGTCCTATTCTACCTATGCAGAATTTTGGTAGTTATACAACAGGCTTCTGCTTACCTTTGATTTTGGCCCTGTGAGTATTGATAGGAATCCGGAGGAGGTCTCCGCCGTCCTTCAGTCCCTCGGACTCGAAGACGGGAGTTCCCAATCGCTTTTCTGGAATCACGTCGTCGGTCACCATTTTGTTGGGTTCAGAATTCCAGAAAAGACAGACAACTTCTAAGTTTAACTATTTATTGTAAAGAGAGCAAAATATATATATCACTTGGCCAAGGACTCATCACGTCTTTGGGAATCACAGGCAGCAAAGCTATAATCTGTAACCACCAAATCCGTCAAGAGCCTTGAACCTCGTGCGTGCATACATTTTTATTACACAGGCCTAGTTGCCCGTACATTTATGATTGGTCAAGACTAGCTGAAGAGATACCATGGTTTAGACTTGGTTCTCTTTGGTTGGTGCGCAGACTCAGATAGAGTCTCTTGGCAACACAATCCTCAAATCAGCATTCGGCCGGCCTGTGGAAGTCCCTCCCTACTCTGGCTCTGTCATACATCATTTGTTTTCTCTAACGTTTCTTCAGATATAGTGGGAAACCATAATGTTGTTTCCTAGCTTTGCGGGGGAGCGCGGCTCCCATACAAAATGAAGGCCGGTGCGATGTGCTGTTCTGACTACCTCTTTTTGTTCTCTCAGTCTCTGCACTCGACCTTGCTACTTTCAATAGTGCAAGCTAAACTTTCTTCTGACTATTCCCCTCGTTGGTATCTAACCCATCACAACCTGGGATTAGTGATTGTGTCTATTTATTCTATAGTCATAGCAATCTCATGAGCACAATAAGCATATAATGTAATAATAAGAATCAGTCTTGTAATGTTATATACAAATAGACTCCACACACTCTGTAAGCCAAGAGTTGTTGTTAATTTAGCAATGCTTTAGCTTGAAGAACAAGGACACAACTAATGACAATAGCATATGGTGGTATATTATTTAGATATTCACACCTTTATCAGAAGAACCAAACCAACATAAAATGAGCTCACAGACAGGCCAGTTCTGTCTCATTTATCACAATTATTTTTGACATCAGATCTTCATAACGTCCTAGTTTTGTACTTAGTTTCTAGATTTGTAAACAAATCCAGAACCTTTGACAGATTATATATGTGTAAAATGTACAACGTGGTTATATTCAAGAGAAACTATGGAGCAGAGAGTTATCTTCCAGCCAGAGGTGATTTGTTGTACAGAGTTATGGCACTGCGGAGCTGCAGCAGTCTGTTGGAGAAGGAGCTCCGTTGACTGTCCAGCTGCAGGTGGAGAGGACGGGTGGGGTTATCCATGATGGACAACAGCCTGTTCAGTGTCCTCCTCTCCACCACAGCTTCAAAGGGGTCCAGCTTTATGCCGATGACAGACCCAGCTTTCCTGATCAGTTTATTGATCCTGCTGGTGTCACCGGCTCTGATGCTGCCCCCCCAGCAGACCGCAGCAAAGAAGAGTGCACTGGCCACAGCAGACTAGAAGATCTCCAGCATCTTACACATGGAAGGATCTCAGCTTTCTCAGAAAATAGAGTCTGCTCATCCCCTTCTTGTGCACAGCGTCAGTGTTGATCCTCCAGCTCAGCCCATTGTCTAAGTGCACTCCCAGGTATTACTAGTCCTCCACAACAGCCACATCCTCTCCCAGAATGCACAGGGGTAGAGGAGACGTCCTCACCCTCCTGAAATCAATGACCATCTCTCTGGTCTTGGCCACAATCAGAATACTCTAGGCTGAGGTTCATCTTCCGCTCTTCTTGAAGTGGTTGTGCTTCTTGTTGCTTCCGGCTAAAATAAACATAATTAAAGACATTTTGAGTGTTTAAAATGTGCTGTAATACACAACACATTATTTTTCCTAAACTTGCAGAAAGAAAAACTAAAGTGAGACATTTAATCACATATTTATATATCAATCTTATACACCTTGAATTCTTGTTGGCCAATGATACACATACCCTTTGAAGATGAGCTGGGAAATTGAATACTGTTGGCACAACACCATCTTTAAGCCGGACAGTCTGCCCCGTCCTGTCAAAGTCCTCACTCATGAAGTGATCCCTCCAGAGCAGTGTCCTGCCACAGGAAACAAAACCGTCCCTTCTTAGGGCAACTTCCCACTGCCTCCTCCTCTCTCCGGTTTTGGGAAACCTTAAAAACATGAGAAAGGTAGCCAGATATATAAATTATTGTCAACATTGTCCTCCCTTCTTTCCTTTAACATTAAGGGTAAGGACAAAAATACACACCGAAATTATCATATTTTTGGGGTAATTGTATGTATGTATGTATGTATGTATGTATGTATGTATGTATGTATGTATGTATGTATGTATGTATGTATGTATGTATGTAATGTATACTTTAAGAATAAGACGACCACACTAAGAGTTATAAAAAAGGTGTCCAAAAGAAACATTAAATAATTGTGTAAAGAAATGGTAGCAACATATTCTAATGAGGCTGGATCAACATAAATCTTGCAATACTATTATCTCACATAGCCCCACTGATCCTGTGTAGCAGGACTTGTAATGTACATACGTCCACTAAGTAATTAACGATTATCCTAATTATAGTCATAATATTGTCATATCTTACACGTGAAAGTTGATTCCACGGGTTCTTGTTTGCAGACTGCTGTGATTAGAGCATCCGTAGGCTGCACAAAAGTCAGGCATAGTCAGGTACTTCTGTAAACACAAAGCCAGCAATTTCCTGTATCATAATGTATCTAAAATGCAAGCTATTTTTAACAAGCCAAACCACTTGGAAGAAATCAAGTGTAACTTAAGTTATGTTGAAAAGAAAGAGCAGTTATGCCTCTCCCACTGGTGTAAAGTTGCTGGGTCAACTTTGTAATACTATAGGTCTCACCCACAGCCTCTTGTTATTAGCCAGCTAATAAATACAACCACGGCACATACAGAAAGAAAAGCTACAATTTCAACATGTCCAAGCATCCTGTATCATATCCATGCTAATAATGTTTATAATAAACCAAACCGTTTGTAAATCAGTCAAGATTTCAGCTAGTATTTTTGTGCAGATCACTCACCTTACAACAGCTACCATAGCGAGTACCAGAGTAGCTGTTGACTGTAGCAAGATGGCGGCCGGTGAGCTACGCTGGAAAATCTCCCATGAGCCATCTAGTGTTTATATATATCTATGGGAAAAACCAGCGCCATATAGAGCTGCAGAGGTCGGATGGCACATGCAGGTAGACCAGCCATGAGGGAGTTGCAGTAGTCTAGGCGTGAGATGATGAGAGTCTGGACCAGAACCTGTGTCGCTTTCTGGGTCAGCTGGGGACGTATTCTCCCGATGTTGTAAAGAGTGTATCTGCAGCAGCGGGTTGTAGCAGCTATATTTGCAGTGAAGGACAGTTTATTATCTAGGGTCACACCCAGATTCCTTGCAGTCTGAATCGGGGAAACAATAAAGGTGCCGATGTTGATTGTTAGGTCAAGAGTGGAACAATCTTTTCCCGGAAGGAAAAGCAGTTCAGTCTTGTCAAGGTTGAGCTTGAGGTGGTGAGCAGACATCCACTGAGAGATGTCAGCTAGACAAGCAGAGATGCGTGCAACGACCTGGGTCTCTGAGTGGGGAAAGGACATAATTAATTGGGTGTCGTCAGCGTAGCAGTGGTATGAAAAACCATGCGGGCTAATGACTGATCCGAGCGAGTTTGTGTACAAGGAGTAGAGGAGGGGACCAAGAACAGAGCCCTGAGGGACCCCTGTAGTTAATTGAAAAGGGTCGGACTCCGACCCACTCCAAGTAACCCTGTAGGTGCGGTCTTTGAGGTATGAGGTGAGGAGGGAAAGTGCAGAGCCTGAAACTCCAAGTTCTTGGAGAGTGCGAAGGAAGATCTGATGATTCACCGTATTGAATGCAGCAGACAGGTCCAAAAGGATGATGACAGAGGAGAGGGAGGCTGTTTTAGCCGTGTGCAATTCCTCAGTGACAGCAAGGAGGGCAGTTTCTGTTGAGTGACCTGCCTTGAAACCAGACTGGTGCGGATCCAGAAGGTTGATCTGATGGAGATAACATGAGAGTTGTTTAAAGGCAGCGCGTTCAAGTGTTTTAGACAGGAACGGGAGGAGAGAGACAGGCCTGTAGTTTATAACATCAGACAGGTTGAGAGTGGGTTTCTTTAGGAGAGGGTTTACTCTTGCCTCCTTGAGACTTTTTGGAAAGTGATCAGAAGTTAGAGAAGTGTTGATGAAATGGGTGAGAAACAGTAGAATATCAGGAGCGATAGTTTGAAGGAGGTTTGAAAGCATAGGGTCCAGAGGACAGGTGGTAGGACGGGCAGAGGTAATGAGGGTAAGAACCTCACTTGGAGAGAGAGGGGAGAAGGAGGTTAGTGTGTGGGTGAAAGGTGGGTCTGGTGACCCAGCGGTGAGTAAAGGTGAGTCATAAAAAGAAGAGCAAATATCATCAACCTTTTTTTCAAAGTGGTTAACAAAGTCGCTTGACAGAAGGGAGGAGGGGGAAGGGGCTTTGGGGGGGTCCAAGAGGATGGAGAAGATGGAAAATAGTTTTTTGGGATTGGAATAGGAAGATTGGATCTTATCTTGAAAGAAAGTGCTTTTTGCCTGAGAGATCAAAGCTGAGAAAGAGGAGAGGAGAGCCTGATAGGTTAGGAGGTCGTCATGGTGTTTGGATTTCCACCATTGCTGCTCTGCTGCCCGAAGGATGGTTCTATTAGCACGCAGTGCGTCATTTAGCCAGGGAGCAGGAGGGGATTGACGAGCCTGCCGAGATGTGAGAGGACAGAGAGAGTCCAGAGAGGATGAGAGATTAGAGAGGAGGGTTTCTGCAGCAGAGTTTGGAGGCAGGAGTTGGAACGAGTCAGAGGAAGAGAGGGCTGAGAGCACCGATGAGGCAAAGGTAGAGGGGGAGAGGGAACGAAGGTTGCGGCGGACAGGTGCAGAATTAGAAGAGATTAGTTTGTTATGTTTGGAAAGGGGTAGAGAGAATGAAATGAAGAAGTGATCGGATGTGTGAAGCGGGTTTACAGTGAGGTTAGAAGTAGTGCAGTTCCTTGAGAATATGAGATCAAGGACATTGCCAGCTTTATGAGTTGGTGGGGATGGAGACAGTGAGAAAGCAAAGGCGGTTAAAAGAGATGTTAGTTCAGCTATTTTCCCTGTCTGGAGGTTGAAGTCTCAGAGAAGTACAGCGGGAGGGCCAGTTTCCGGGATATGTGAGAGGAGATTATCTAATTCCTCCAAGAAGTCCCCCAAGGTGCCTGGTGGAAGGTAGATAACAACAATGGTTAATTGAGATCAGTGTTCGGCCAAAAAAGGAACCCTGTGTCTGTGGTGACAGATAACGGTCCACAATTCACATCCTCAGAACTCGCCTCTTTCCTAGAAGAAAGAGACATCCGACACATCAGGACTACAATCTACCATTCAGAAGGAAATGGAGCCGTGGAGAGGCTAAATAGAGTGCTGAAGGAAAGCCTTCTCACTGCACAGAGAGAGAACGCTCCGTGGAAAGCTCACGTTGCTGAGTTTCTTCGGGTCTACAGAGCTACACCTCACGCCACTACAGGGACATCTCCTTTCCAGCTCATGTATGGAAGAATTATGCGAACCAAACTCTCAATCCTGCCACAGCTTACTGATACTCAGGATCAGGAACTGAGAGACAGAGTGGAAAAGAAACAGTGGCACATACACTGACGCCAAAAGAAATGCCAAGATTCCCAAAATACATCCAGGAAGCGTGGTACGTGTGAGAAACCCGCTGCATGTCAAAAAGAGAAACTAACATTTAATATATTTGGTGATAACTTTCTTAAGATGTATGAGCGCATTGAGACAATGAATAGGACGTATAAAAACGAATTTATGCATGCCAATATTCACTCACATGCACTTATAATCACACTAAGGTATGCATATACATATGTGTAAAATATCCGAAAATAATTAAACTTTTTTTCTGACTATAAAGGTTGTGTCTCGTATGTAGGTTCTAATTGTTAGATAAGCTATCCGGCCGTGTGTGGTTTGTGAGGGCTGGGTATAAACAGTGTCCGCTGTTTATACATATTGGATACAAATCGTTATTACACCCTTTAGATTTGAGACCGACAGACATATATAGGAACGGACCGACTGTCACTGCCCGTCCCTGAAACCCCTGTTAGTGTTTGTATGTGTTTGTTTTTACAGTGTGTCTCTCTCTCTACCTACTGGTCTGCTCGACACGGCTGGGAGCAATCTCCAATCAACCATACCTGCAACCTGCTCATCAGCCACACTATGAAAGCCTGCAGCCTGCACTCATTCCCTGCCGGATTGTTGCCGTGAACTGTTTGTTTCGTGCCACTCTAGCTTTTTACCAGCATATTCTTTGACAACTTTGTCTGCTTTTGTCTCACACTCATTCTTATGTCTCTCCCAGGAGGAATCCAAGGCCTTCCACACTCCCAAGACCAGCCAGGCCTCTCCACCCTGGAACAACTGTTTCTCACTGCTGCCATAACCAACCTCCACTCCCAGCTCCCCTTTTCTAATAAACAAATCTTACTTTCACCAGCTGATTCCGATTCATCCTTTTACATGTGTTAATAGTCAAATTCCAATAGTTAAGTAAACTATCAAAATCATCCTAATGACCACAGTGGTCAGTCCATTTACCCGGGAATTTAAACAATTACAGGAATATTATGTCTTTATGTTCTAGTAATGTAAACATATTTTAATAAATTGTTACCACAGAACATTTGCATAATGTTTTAAACATAAAGCATGTTATCCTTCTCTAAAATAATAACATTCTGGCAACATAAATAAATCTAACTTGCAGCTGAAAATATTTTAAGAACAATAGGGCATAATGTTCTAACACTGTTATCAAAAACATTTGAAGAATGTTTTTAGAGAACGTTATCCTACCTTTCAGAAGAACATTCTGGGAACCAAAATAAAAGCTTCTGCTGAAAACGGTTTAAGAATAGTAGGGCATAATGTTCTAACAATGTTATCAAAAACATTTTTGGAAGGTTATCACCAAAGATTTTAAGAATGTTTTTAAAGAACGTTATCCTACCTTTCAGAAGAACATTCTGGGAACCAAAATAAAAGCTTCTGCTGAAAACGTTTTAAGAATAGTAGGGCATAATGTTCTAACAATGTTATCAAAAACATTTTAAGAAGGTTATCACCAAATATCTTAAGAATGTTTTTAGAGAATGTTATCCTACCTTTCAGAAGAATATTCTGCGAACCAAACAGAAACTTCCCGCTGAAAATGTTTTAAGAATAGGAGGGCATAATGTTCTAACAATGTTATCACCAAACATTTTAAGAATGTTTTTAGAGAACGTTATCCTACTTTTCAGAAGAACGTTCTGGGAACCAAAAGAAAACTTCCCGCTGAAAACATTCCTAGAAAATGTTTGGTTCTAAAAACATTCTGAGAACCAAACATTTCTAGCTGGGGTCCACGGTGTTTACATTCTTATTTATACAATATGTGTGCTTATGCTTACATCATAAGACAAAAGACACACGTGTTGTGTGTAGTGAGAACGCGCTAGAGTGAGGGGGGCCCCCAAGCCAAAGCTCGCTTAGGGCCCCCAAAAGTCTAGGGCCGGCCGTGTGTGTGTGTGTGTGTGCGCAGATGCAGCGGACAGACAGGTCTCAGTTGGCATGTCCTATGCTTACTTTTATACTTGTAAATAAAACTTTTGGCCCGTAATTGCATTTCCTCATTGTAGCGACCAGAGAGGGGGGTTACGTTATTATGCTGTGAGTGCTCTCATACTTGTTTGATTCTGAAATTGTATATATTTATATAAATATATATTCTTACGTGCCGTAGTGTTTGTGCGTGTGTATGTGTGTCTTTCTCTCTCTCCCTCTGATTCCCCAGGTGCAGCCTGATTGTCCCCAGGTGCAGCCTCTCCCCAGGTTCTCCTAATTCTCCAATCAGGGCCTCCATATAGGACATGAGGAGGGTCGCAGTCGCTCTCTCCTTCTCCCCTGGCTGGATGTGTACAGCGTGGTGTCCATGTCGCCAGTATATATTTTTGTATCTAGATTTGTTTTGCAAGTTGGCTGGTGAGCCCTTTTTCTTTTTGTTAATTAAAAGACCTACGTATGGCTTCAGAGATCAGTTTTTCTCTCTTTTTTTGTCGTGCTTGGTCATCCTTGTGTATTGTTACTCCCCTTGGTACCCCTAGACTTGGAGGGAACGTAACAAATGGGGGCTCGTCCATTCTTTGAGACAAGGAGTGAGTATTTGTTGGTTGTGTGGTGTTGATGATTGTCGTAGGTGGTAGTAGTGGTGTATATAAGTGTAGCATTGGCTAAATTATTTACTGTTGAACAGCTTCCTCAGTTTAGAGAGGTGAGTGTCTAGCTGGGCTGAATCAGTCCTTCCTTCAGGCACTCATTTATTATTTTTCCTTTTTTATTTTCGGGGTAATCCTGGGTGGGGATTTATTCCCTGTTGGGGGCAGGCGATTCAGGGTTTCGGCCGCTGATATTTGCCTTTTTAAAATCGCCTCGAGCCCGGCCCGTTCCAGAAGATAGTTAGGTGAGTTTGGTAGGCGGGATCTGGGGAAGTTTGTTTTAAAAAAAAAAAAGAATTATAAGTAGCCGTTGTTAAAGATGGCTTTTGTTTTTGAGCAGTTTGTGGCCAGTCCTACTGTGGGTCAACTAGACTTGTGTAGGAAGGTTGATTTGCGGTTAGTTGCTGAACATATCACATTTCTGTCTCCACTGCTCTTGTTAAAAGTGAACTCAAGGCTACTGTGCTAACTGGACTAGTTGAACAGGGGGTTTTGAGTTTGCCTACTTTGGTGGAATCTCCTGGCACGGTGGCCGGGGCTGTAGCAGCAGAGTCTTATGATGGAGGCCGCATTGGTGTTACTCCTGGTGTTAAGAGTGCTACGGAACAGGCAAGAATTTTCACCATACCTCAATTCGACTCGTTTTCGGAAGGATCCTCACCTACTGGGTCTAAATTAGATGCTAAGGTAAAAGTGCGTATGGCTCGTCTCCAGTGTGAGAGGGAGGAGCGAGATAGGGATTTTCAGCTCAGGAGGGAGCTGGAGATCAGGAAGCAGGAGCTGGAGATCAGGAAGTTGGAGTTGGAGGCAAACACTGCTGTCCGGATGTGTCATTTAGAGATTCAGGCAGCTGGGGTGGGTGATCCTGCTGTTACACACTCTGGTCCTGCTGCCTCCTTCAACGTGACTAGACATATTTCTTTGGTCCCTGTGTTTCATGAATCAGAAGTGGAAACCTATTTTGGTGCATTTGAGTGCATTGCTGCTGCTCTGCGCTGGCCAGAAGATGTGTGGGCCATACTTGTACAATGCAAGCTAGTCGGCAAGGCTCAGGCGGCCTGGTCTTCTCTTTCTGTCAAGGACAGTTTGGTGTATGAAAATGTTAAAGCTGTGGTTCTCAGGGCATATGAGCTGGTGCCTGAGGCCTACAGGCAGTGTTTTCGCGGCCTGGAGAAAACTCCTGGCCAAACGTATGTGGACTTCGCGAGGGAGAAGAAAGTCCTCTTTGACAGATGGTGTAAAGCTGATGATATTACTTCAGTGTGTGAGTTGGTGATGTTGGAGGAGTTTAAAAACTGTGTACCGGAGTGTACGGTAGTCTATCTGAATGAGCAGAAAGTAACTACCCTTCAGCAGGCTGCCACTCTGGCAGACGAGTTTGCACTGATACATAAGAGTGTTTTTTTTCAGCGGGACACTTATCGTAGAGCTCCTGACAATTATGTTCCCTGTGCCAGTGTTCCAGTGTTGGATCCCAGGATAGACAAAGCTTGTTTTTTTTGTTGTGACCCAGGTCATGGGATAGCAGACTGTGCAGCTTGGAAGAGAAAGCAGACAGCGGATGGCAAGAACACAGAAGGGGTGGGATTGGTTACAGCAGTGTGTCCTAGTGGACGGGCCACTGTTAACAAAGGGCCTGATGACTGTTTGAAACCGTTCATCTCTACTGCCTTTGTCTCTCTGTCAGGAAAGGTGGAGGACCAGCGACAGGTCACGGTGTTGCGAGACAGTGGTGGCTCACAGTCATTCATCCTTGCCGGTGCCCTGCCCCTGAGTGCTGAGTCTGCCTGTGATGCGAATATGGTGGTGAAAGGGATTGAAATGGTTTTCTGTGCCCGCACATCTTCACCATGTCCAGTCTGAACTGGCTACTGGTTTCTTTCCAGTTGCTGTGCTCCCCAAATTTCCTGTCGACGGTGTGGGTGTCATAATGATATAGCCGGGGGTAAAGTGTATCCTCAGGGCAATTATCCTGTAGGGCTCGTAACAGACGTGTCACACGTGCTCATTCTGTTTCTCTCCCAGGTCCCGACACTAACAGATTGTGTTTCTCTTGTCTTGACCCTGGTCATTTAGTGGCGGAGTGTGTGGCTTGGAAGCAGCAGGTGGCGGCTTCCAAGCATTCAAAAGTAGGCTTGTGAACTATGTAATGTGTGTTTTGGTAACTTTGGCCAAACACTTGTTGGGTTTTATGGGGGCGGGGGTGTTACATGCCGTAGTGTTTGTGTGGGTGTGTGTGTGTGTCTTTCGCTCTCTCCCTCTGATTCCCCAGGTGCAGCCTGATTGTCCCCAGGTGCTCCTAATTCTCCAATCAGGGCCTCCATATAGGACATGAGGAGGGTTGCAGTCGCTCTCTCCTTCTCCCCTGGCTGGATGTGTACAGCGTGGTGTCCATGTCTCCAGTATATATTTTTGTATCTAGATTTGTTTTGCAAGTTGGCTGGTGAGCCCTTTTTCTTTTTGTTAATTAAAAGACCTGCGTATGGCTTCAGAGATCAGTTTTTCTCTTTTTTTTTGTCGTGCTGGGTCATCCTTGTGTTTTGTTACTCCCCTTGGTACCCCTAGACTTGGAGGGAACCAGTGGTGTAGTCTACTTTTTTGTAGTGGGTATACTGTAATAATTGTATTCATCCTGTCTCGAAGCAACACCTCATGAACACCATCACACTTAGTAATGCATAGACTAGTCTTGAGACTGGTTATGTGTTATCAACATTTCAATGTATTATAAGCATTTTTATGTGACTTTTAACTGCCAGAGACATTAACAATAAAAAAATAAAAGAATGAACAATGATGGAAAAAGCCCACTTATCTTCTAGGGTTGAACAATTAATCGACATTTTTATCAAAATCTCAATATGGCCTACTGCAAACACTGTCTCTGACACAGCTCTCACCAAATTTCCAACTAAATCCTGTCCACCCTTCTCCGTGAGCTGCTGGGCTATTTGTGTGCTCTGGACGTCTCATGTCGTCTAATCTTGTTTCTCAAAGAGGCCAGAGATGTTGATCTGCTTGAATCTGAGGACTGGATCTTAAAGTGCACCCACTCCTCAGACATAGACACTCGTTGTTCTGTGAGGACACCTGTTGATTTTGTAGCGCTGCAAAGAGCACAACCTGGAAATAAACAAAACCATGACTAATTAGCATAATACAAGTTTTTACCAATAATATCTGCAGAAAAGAGCCAAGATTTACTCAAAAGTATTTAATAAACTGCTTAAAATATTTACATCATGGCTAACAAATGCATGAAAAGCAGATAAAAGGAGAAAAATCTTCCACTTTTTCAATAGCTAATTATTTGACAACTACTGATAACTAACATATAGTAATATAATGGTGCAAATGTTTTAAATGCACTTTTAACATGACCATGAATTAACTCTCATTTGCATTGTCATTGACTTTATGAATTTCTGTTGTTTAGATCAGCTTTCCTTTGCATGTGTGCTGACATTTACCTAACTTTCTGTCCCTCCACTCTAACCAAGGATGCCTGTTCTTACATTCCAGCTACTGTTACGTTAATGATAACCATGCTAATTCCACTTACCGGGTAAATTTGCGGTAGCGCCGGGCTCGTTCTCTGTCACCTTTAGGACAGCCGTCTGACCTGGCTCTTCTTCTGTAGTGGTAATAGGGGAAAACTTCGGAAAACATTAAAATATTTTCCTCTGTTTTCCTTTCATGTTTGCTTCCTGTTTAACGCTCCGCGAACTTGAATGATGGAAGGATCAAATTCTGATAACGTTAGAGAAACGTGGGGTTTGTCAGAGCCGAACAAAGTGTGTTGCTGTTGCTTAGCAACAGGCCAAAGGCGACGGAAGCCCCAGACGTCCAAAAGTATTAACACAGAAGGGGGCGAAAGCGTGAAAGCGAAGTCACAAAATGATGTTGTTACGTATCATCGCTCATTTTTAAGAGGGCATACGGAAATCACTGGCATTTTCTAGTGGGTATACGGCGTATACCTGCGTATCACGTAGACTACACCACTGGAGGGAACGTAACAATATATGTGTGTGTGTGTATGTCCGCTTCTGTAGCCTGTTATTGTCTCATTATACTGCACTGTGAATGCATTAAAAGTAAATATAAGTCATCATGAACACATCTGTCCATCAGACAGAGTGCTGCTGTGCCTCCTGTCATTATTAATGGACGTCTCTTTAAAATGACCGCTCAGAGAAGAGGATTTCTTATTTCTCTAACCGCCTGCTGCTTCCACTCCTCTCTCCTCGGTTCCTCCGCTCTCATCTCCTGTTGGCGTGACTAAGACACGAGGATAGGAGTCGAGGAGGGGAAATTAGTGAAATGAGAAAGGCCCATATACGTCCATGAGTTAAGATGGAATGAAATGATGATTCACACTCATGTACAGTAGGTGGCGGTATGCACCTTTAAATTTGTTTGCAATCCGCCAAAAACTGAGAGAAGAAGAACAAGGTCGCGCAGTGACATCCATGCAGTGACAAGAGAAGCATTTTCTGGAAGCACCGACAGAGTTCTCCGGTTCTTCAATCCAGTTTATCACAATCCGACTGTGTGTAGTCTCAAAGATGAGAGGAAGCCGCAGCCGCGCCTCAGCTCCAGCCAGGTAACACCTTGGCTTTATACATTCTATGGTAACGCATGTACAGAAACCCACAGTCTGAGGGGAGGGGGGGCAGGCAGGCATGGTCTCATGTGTCCTGTTTGCAGGTAGTACGAATTCAGACTTTAACAGATTTAACATTACAGCCTAGTTTGTCAGTATTCTGGCTAATAACTACATTATACTCAGGATGGCTTTGATATGTATCCTAATTTTTGTTGCGTCATTCGTTACTGAGACCATGTTATGCCAGAGTGAAGTTCTTGGCAAGGTCACTACTTTATATAAAACATGCTTCTTTTAGGCAAGTCAAATGGAGAGGTGGTTTGTCTTATGTTTTTATTTTGTATCAATGGCAGTGATGGAAGAGCTGCTCAGATCTTGTACTCAAGTAAAAGTAGAAGTACCAGAGTGAAGGAATAAATACTCTGGTACAAGTAAAAGTCCTGCATTCAAAATGTTATTCAAGTAAAAGGACAAAAGTATTGGCAACAAAATATATTTGCTTGCAGGTGATTTTCATACCTGAACAATCACCATTACCTGTTTCCTACTGCTCGAGGGTGAACGTCCTGTAACAGTTATTAATATACACAGGTTCCAGCAATTTAAGGCTTCACTTGGTACCTTGTAAAATACATTTGACTTGAAATCTGATTACTTTTAACATTTTATTGATTTAAAAAGAGACTACAGCTGAGACATTGTTATTGCATGGCATTTTATGAAGGTATAATTCCTAATTATTATATATCATAATTAAAATGTCTTCTACATCTGATTGGAATATAAGATGTTGGTCTACAGTGGTTTTGTGTTTATAAAGACACACAGGCTTTGTACCATACGTCATGTCCATTTAAGCCTGTCAAATGCAAATGTTTTTGCTTTTCTTTGTAGCCATCCTGTATCCCATGCTCCGGCCCCAGCTCATGCGCCTCCCGCTGCCCTGGCCCCGGCCCCCGCTCCGTCCCAGGGCCCGGGCCTGATGGCCCAGATGGCCACCACAGCTGCTGGTGTGGCAGTGGGTTCCGCTGTGGGCCACGTAATGGGCAGCGCCCTCACAGGAGCGTTCAGCGGGGGCAGCAGCAGCCCTCAGCCAGCCAAGCCCACATACCAGGTAAGAGAAGCATAATCACTCGTAGGATTAGGGTGGCAGGGCTCAGGCTTTACTGACTCCAACATGTCAAATCAGGTCATCGGTTCTTCTGGAGGTGCTTCTGTCTGGTGAAAGTCTGACTGGTCATGGTGTGTTTTCCTCCGTAATGGTTCAAAAGTAGAATTTTCTCCATCCGGCCAAAGGATTTGAAATGTAGAGCCCCCTGCAGATTATCATTAGAACATTGCAAAGAAAAGGAGTTCCTGCTTTGAGCTTTTTTATTTAAGGTTTGGATTGGTCAGTTAAGACACTGATACAGATTTGACTACAGAGAGCCCCACTGACCAGAGCATCAATAATAATACATACCATTTTGCAGCGGGAGTGTTAACCTCCTTTTTCATATGGTGTTGGATATTATAAACAATACAAATATGTATTTTTTAAAATAATTATTTACTGCAACAACAAAGTAAAGTAAAATGAATGAGGACGATAAAATGTCATAGGCCAAACGTGTATATTTATAAAAAATATTAAATGATCTCTTAAGAAGAAAAAACAAATTACATTGCAAGGCCGATTTTAGTTGGATTTATTCATTTAGATAAACCCTAGAGAACCCTGAACCATGCTATGAATATGATAATTTTCACATATTATATGGAGAGACAATATATTGGGCAGGATATCATAAAAGTATCAAAGTATATTAGTTAGCATGAATAGTTTGGAACAGATTCATTTTAGTTTGTTTTTTTATCAGATGCTTCGAAATTAAATGATAATTACGATAAAAGCAGTAGCCAGGATCACCATGTTGAAATATTTCCTTTTTTCTTTATGTATGTACAGCATGAACAGCTACTTGGGTCAAACAGGAGATCCACCAAGTATGCGTATTGATTTTAAATGTATTTTTTGTTGTTCATTGAAAGTAGTACCCAGATTGTTGCTTGAGAAGTTGCTGTAAGCGAAGCTGACGACTGAGTGTGACCTCAACCATGAAGCCCATTCAGGAGTTTGACTGTGAAATGTCGGATTCAAATGTTCTTCCTTGCTCGTATCATCCTAGGAGCCCCCCCGGCCCACTCAGGCCCAGCCCAGCCCCTGTAACTTTGAGGTCAGACAGTTCCTGGACTGTGCTACCGGCCAGTATGACCTGAGTCTATGCGAGGGCTTCAGCGAGGCTCTCAAACAGTGCAAGTTCTCCCACGGTGAGTGTGCTGAAGGATGGATGGAGCCACATAAAACACTGCTCAAAACATCCCGAGGCATCTGCTTTTTTAATATGAAATTCTTCATGTGTGCTTCATGTGAAAGACTTACTGCTTTGGTTCTCCTGGCACCTGATCATAGTTTTACAGTAGTATAATTTCTCAGTAGAAGCTACAGAAACTCGTTGGACATAAAAAGACGTAATTTGATTAAAAATCATGTGTATCTCTTTTTTTTCTGCAGGTGTGGCGTCGCTGGTGTGAAGGATGCTGATCAGCTGTCAAGTCGGACATAACTCAATAATGAAACTTACTGTAGAAATGACCACATTCTAGCACATAGATGTGAACGTACCTCAGGCAGAGAGCATGTTGGTTTTGTTGATTGATGACCGTGTAATGTATACATACATTACTATAATGTACAAAATGTTTTTGGTATGTACAGGCAAGAACCTTTAATAAATAGCTGCTATGACCTTGCGCATAATGTCAGTGTATTTTCCTTTTTTCCTTATTCCTGTCATGTCGTGTTTTTAGCCTGTATATATACACAGGGCTCTCAAGTTTTGAACAGAGTTCAGAGTGAGATTTTGGCAGCGGTGTTTGGTACTCCAACTTCTGGCTCCCCTCAAAGTTCCCATGAAGCCCTCTGTACCGCGAATGTCAAAGGGGGGGGGGGGGTGCTAGTGGAGTATGAAGCCCTCTGTATCGCGAATGTCAACGGGGGGGGGTGCTAGTGGAGTGCACGCGTCTCACACAAGCCTAGTTTGGTGGGCGGTACCCTGGAAAGAAATCTCTGCGTGAGAAATACAAGGTGTGGCGTGTGAGCGTGTGAATGGAGTGAAATGCGTGTGTCTCACGCCAAATGAGACTTGAGAGCTTTGTATACATATACAGTATACAGGCTTGGGGAGCAACGGTTTACATGTAACGAGATTACCTAATCAGGACACAAAAACTGCTTCGTTTACAATCAGATTACTAGCAGGATTACAATGTTGCAATCCATCTGATTTAATGGTTTCTGACAGAAATCTCCTAGATTATGAACAATTGTGTTATTGCACTAGAAATAACTTCAACTCTATGCTTCAACCCCACAACATCAGATATTATTAAACTACATAAAGCGCTTCCTCAAGAATATGTGCTTATGTCGAGACATGTTATGGCTCCCCAAACTATACAGCCACAACTGCCCTCATTATTCATTAAAGGGATATTAGTCCTGGACGAAACATGCAATAATCCCTTTATAAGGAAGTGTACGTCTCACTGAAAAATGATTTCCTGTAGACAAAACAGAAATGAGTTCCTACATAAATTGGACAATCAATCCATTAATAAACTAAGAACTTTGTATCTAACATTCGCTTTGGGCTACCTCCCAAAAAAAAAAAAAACACTTAAACAATATGTATCCCTAAGGAATTGCTTAGAGTGTATCGTGGATGAATGTGGATATGTTGTCCCAATTCCTATAAAGTTTGTAAAAAAAAAAATGAGTCCGCCTGACTGTACCTTGGTGCATTGCCCTCAGTTGTGGTACATCCGGTTCGGCTTTCAAAATAAAGCCGTACGACATGTTTTCTTAGCATCAGGCCATGTTTTCATCGGTTTTTAATTCACTGCATATCTTTGTTATTCTGACGAGTTTACATTGTCTGCAAACAAAATCTCAAAATTAAAATAATTTCAATTTGACATTCTTAGAGCATTGTTTTATTCAGTTATGAGTGTATAGGTGTATACCATATACTGTATAAAGGTGTGTATATACACACACGCACACACACATATACTTTTTATGTGTTAGCAGAGCTTCTGTGAACCATAAATAGAAAGTATTAAACCCATTTGAGCATTTTTTTATTTAACTTTCAAATATTAAGCACACAAATCAAGATACAATATTAAGAAATATAAATATCACCCTCCACAATAAGAACATCATACCAGCTGAAGAAATATTACTTAAGTTTGAACGTTACGTTTTGAACTCACTGAACATATTTTGAAATCTACAACCGGAAGCAGTAGACTCGGCTGCTCTCCTCTCGCTGGACTCTGGTCTCCATATAGTTTCGGCAGACTTGACTCCAGCAGACTTCAGAATGCCTTTCGTCGACATTCAGAGTAACCTGCCGGCCAGCTCCTTCTCGGAGGACTTCCTGAAGAAGCTGTGCTCCTGCACCGCTGCTGCTCTGGGGAAGCCCGAGGAGGTGAGTGCCTTCCCGGCCAGGAGCTGCAGGAGCCCCGCGGGGTGAGGCTGGGCTGCGTGAGTCCTGCTGTGGTCATACAGTCTGGGCACATGTGGCTCTCATGCTTTCAGCAGGATTAACGTTCCTAGC
Organism: Notothenia rossii; assembly: GCF_949606895.1. NCBI lineage: Eukaryota > Metazoa > Chordata > Actinopteri > Perciformes > Nototheniidae > Notothenia > Notothenia rossii. The sequence goes on along the minus strand of NC_136912.1, from coordinate 44,602,671 downwards.
AGTTTTACATGCGTTTACCAATAACTCTAACCTACACATAGCTGTTTTAATTAGTGGAATAGAGGCTTTTCCAGCACATCAACACTTTCTCACCAGTTCCTCTTAATTGTAATGGCTGGAAGGGTCCATTCCCATAAAGTCACAGTAGGCTATAACAGTTATTATTGCATACTAGTTACATTACACATATGACCCCAGGTTTTGTCTGCAGTCATAAATACATTTGCCAGTATGCAGCGGTGGGAGAAGTACTCGGATACCAGAGTACCAAGTACCAGAGTGTAGGAATACTCTGTTACAAGTAAAAGTCCTGCATTCAAAATGTTACTCAAGTAAAAGTACAAAAGTATTAGCATCAAAATATATACTTAAAGTACCAAAAGTTAAAGTAGTCATTGTGCAGATTGGTCCATTTCAGAATAATATATATGTTGTGTTTTATAATGATTGATCATTAAAGTGTTCTCAAAGCTGGTAAAGGTGCAGCTAGTTTGAATGACTTTGTATACTGCAGGGTAGTTTGTGAATTTACTCCAGGTGGAACTAAAGTCTGATTTAACACTTGATTATATTTCACATCATTCATCCAAATCTGTAAAGTAACTAAAGGTATTAAATACATGTAGTGGAGTAAATTACACCATTTACCTCAATTGTAGTGGAGTATAAGTACAATTTAAAGTAACATAACATGGAAATACTGAAGTAAAGTACAAGTATCTCAAAATTGTACTTAAGTACAGTATTTGAGTCCACTTAGTCCCACCAATGCCAGTATGTAGGAAAGGGCAGTGACTGTTGTTATGCGACTAATCGCTTCAGCCGTAATGTAATGCACACATACTGTATACTGTACACATGTATCTATAAACTCACTTTATGTAACATATAACACACAGCCTCACATGCAGCAAATGTGTCAACATGAAATGACACATGTATGTGGATACAAGTCATTTTAATTAAAGTTGTATGCAACTGAAATAAGATATTTGTCATAGAAACATCATTAGGTATTGTATCTATGATGAGAATATAATGGTTGCATGTGTATAGAAATTACTAACATAACTGTTATTTTCTTAAAAAATGCACTTCTCATAGCTGTGGGAAGTAGGGGTGCTGGTGCTGCAGCACCAACTAGAATCTGGAGAATCACAGAATGGCCGGTCGTCAATTTAATTTAACGCACCCCCTAAATAAGATGACTTCTCGCGGCTATGCTTCTTCTCATTCTCATGCTTCTTCTCGTTCAATGCCTTACTCAAGGACACTTTAGCAGGCTCACTTTGTCTGTGTGGGTGTGGCCTTTAACTGAAGTTCAGTGTATCTGCTAGGGCTTGTGCAATTAATCGTATTTTAATCGCGATTACGATTATGGTTTGCAACGATTATGAAAACAGCATAATTGACAAAATACGATTATTTAGCTGGGAGCGCTTTCGCCCCTCCCTAAAAGCCCACTCGGCCACGTGGGAGTGACATGTGTTGTGAGTGTTCAGCGGACCCGGAAATCGATCAAGACACGCCATTTTGAAGGACGTCCCAATAGCTGAAATGCACACGGAGGAGTCGAGGAGGGGTGAGGGAGGAGGGGTGCGGGAGGAGACGAAAGGGAGGATACACACGAGCAGGCTACGCAGAAGTGTTTTCACTACTCGCGTATAAAAGCCCCGCCCCCACCTTCACAGCTGGTCTATTTCAACAGAGGAAAACTGACAACTGGAAGATGAGTGGAAAAGCGTCACATAAATGTATAAGTGCTCACAGCTCCGTGGGAATTATTATGTGCAATTCATTTCTAAAAGGCTTTCACATTACTATAATTATAGTTTTATTTAAATGTAGGCTACATTTTACACCAAATCGGGACACAAAAGCAGGACCAAATTGACATTGAATTCCTTGAATAACAAGAGAAAGATTCATTCATTTAAATAAATATTTAAAAACAAATGGGCCGTTTCTAAGGGGTTATTCAGTTAAGCCCGATGAGAGGGGATACAGCTGTGCACATGTCATCATTAACAGACGTCGTTTAAGAGTGACGTTTGAGTGAACGAGGACATCCCAATTAATACCTGAGGACTCCTCTGTCCTCGCGTCACCTCCTCAGCCTCATCCCAATACCCCTCCTCGACTCCTCCTTTCCTTCACTCGCTTCCCTTTCTTGCGTCTTAGCTCCGCCTCCGTAAGATGCGAGCGAGAGACACAAGGAGGTGACCCGAGGACAGAGGAGTCCTCAGGTATTAATTGGGATGTCCTCGTTCACTCAAACGTCACTTTTAAACGACGTCTGTTAATGATGACATGTGCACAGCCGTATCCCCTCTCGTCGGGCTTAACTGAATAACCCCTTAGAACCGGCCCATTTGTTGTTAAATATTTATTTAAATGAATGAATCTTTCTCTTGTTAGTCAAGGAATTCAATGTATGATGGTTGGTCCTGCTTTTGTGTTCCGTTTTGGTGTAAAATGTAGCCTACATTTAAATAAAACTATAATTATAGTAATGTGAAAGCCTTTTAGAAATGAGTTGCACATAATAATTCCCACGGACCTGTGAGCACTTATACATTTATGTGACGCTTTTCCACTCATCTTCCAGTTGTCGGTTTTCCGTACAGGTGGCAATATTGTCACCTGCCTGCGCTCATCTCTGAAACCAGACCATATAAACAGGCTGGTGTTTCTTGCAAAAAATCTTTAAGAGATGACATGAGCAGCCCTACCAGCATTTGCCATGGTGGCCAAAATATTTTTATTTGGTCTTAAATTGTAGTTCAACATTTATTTCCTGTTACTTCTGGACCAGCCTTCAACGTTTAACTGAGTGGAATATGTTGAATATGTTTAGGAGTTTTCAGTAGGTTGTGACAGTGCACTGCAACATATTTCATTTAATTTATTTTGGTCTAATTTATTTTTATTTATCATATTAATATACGTTTAGTATGGTTTTGGAAGTGCGCTGTTGATCTTGTTTATTGGTAAAATATTATTTGTTTTAAAGTTCAATAAATGGTCAATGAATAATCGTCAAAATAATCGTGATATCAATTTTTGACCCCAATAATCGTGATTATGATTTTTGCCATAATCGCACAGCCCTAGTATCTGCACTCACTTCCCTCATGCTGATCCATGTTTACGTGCTCCAACCTAACTGATGCTGGTCCTGTGTTTCAGAGGATGCACCTGGTGGTGCAGCCCGGGCTGCCCATGCTGGTAGCCGGCTCCTGCTCTCCGTGTGTCATTCTGTCAGTGTCTGCTATCGGTGTGACCGACACCGCTGACAAGAACAAGGAGCACAGCGCCAAGATCTTCGAGTTCTTGACCAGAGAGCTCAGTCTGACTGCAGACAGGTAAGCTTTATGGATCCCTCCAGTGTGTTGATTCGGTCAGCAGCAGAGAGTGGTGTCCAAGACACTCATTAAAGTCCATCAATAAGCTTTACCGTGCATTCTCCTTTGCTGTAAAGATTTTCTTACAATAAGTGTGCTTTTTAACTGACAAACATATTTTATCATCTCCTATCTGATGACTGACTTGAAATGGACTAATCTGCAGAATGAGTACTTTTACTTTTGGTCCTTTAAGTATATTGTTATGCTAATACTTTTGTACTTTTACTTGAATAACATTTTGAATGCAGGACTTTTACTTTTACTTACTGATACTTTACTTTTACTTAAGTACAAGATCTCAGTTATTTTCCCACCTCTAGATTTTGCAATATTGCAGATAATACATTTTTGGGCAAACACTTTTATGATACCGACATCATCACTGGTTCAGCAGGATAATCTCAATGTTAACACCAATTATATGATTCTTTAAGCATTAATGTAATCGGCAGAAGTAAAAAGCTACCATTGGGCTAGAAGCAAACTACACCCTGGTCACAGGGCTGTGCAACACCAACGCAAAGCTAAAAACGGCTAATAAAGTGTTTTAGTCTCAACTAATCACTTGTCAGCAGCTGCTGTTTTGATGACACATAGAAGCTTGGGACATTCAGCAGTGGAGTTTTCACTGACGTAATTTACTACCATAGAACAAAACGTTAATATCTCTTCAGCTTGTGTTAACCGCAGATCTTATTTCAGGCATCTAACCTAAGACACGTTCAAAAGGATGTGGACTTTGAGACGAGGGAATAATCGGAATGAAAACATGTTGGATCATTTTCAGATTTTAGGACACATTCCTGCATCACTCTGTTGGGCAGTTTAAACTCCAGCGGAGAAGCTAAATATTACACTAGCTTCTTCTAGTTTGGAAACTCTACTCAGCACTGCCAATAGGCGTTCCAGTTGCTCCCCAGCTAGAAATGTTTGGTTCTAAAAACATTCTGAGAATGTTACAGTCATTGTTCTAGGAAGATTTTCAGCGGGAAGTTTTTGTTTGGTTCCCAGAACGTTCTTCTGAAAGGTAAGATAACGTTCTCTAAAAACATTCTTAAAATGTTTGGTTATAACATTGTTAGAACATTGTGCCCTCCTATTCTTAAAAAGTTTTCAGCGGGATGTTTTTGTTTGGTTCCCAGAATGTTCTTCTGAAAGGTAGGATAACGCTCACTAAAAACATTCTTAAAATGTTTGGTGATAACCTTCTTAAAATGTTTTTGATAACATTGTTAGAACATTATGCCCTGCTGTTCTTAAAACATTTCCAGCTGCAAGTTAGATTTTTTATGTTGCCAGAATGCTATTATTTTAGAGAAGGATAACATGGTTTATGTTAAAGAAATTCTGCAAATGTTCTATGGTAACAATTTACTAAAATATGTTTACATTATTAGAACATAAAGACATAATATTTCTGTAATTGTTCAACTCAAAATTCCTGGGTAAGTGGACTGACCACTGTGGTCATTAGGATGATTATGATAAGTTTACTTAACTATTGGAATTTGACTATTAACACATGTAAAAGGATGACACGGAATCAGCTGGTGAAAGTAACATTTGTTTATTAGAAAAGGGGAGCTGGGAGTGGAAGTTGGTTATGGCGGCAGTGGGAAACAGTTGTTCCAGGTTGGGTTGAGAGGCCTGGCTGGTCTTGGGAGTCCGGAAGGCCTTGGATTCCTCCTGGGAGAAACACAAAAATCAGTGTGAGGCAAAAGCAGGCAAAGTTGTAAAAGAATATGCTGGTAAAAAGCTAGAGCGGCACGCAACAAACCGTTCACGGTAAACAATCCGGCAGGGAATGAGCGCAGGCTGCAGGCTTTCATAGTGTGGCTGACGAGCAGGTTGCAGGTGTGGTTGATTGGAGATTGCTCCCAGCCGTGTAGAGCAGACCAGCAGGCAGGTGGGGGGAGAGAGAGACACACACAGTAGAAACAATCACATACAAACACTAACAGGGGTTTCAGGGACGGGCAGTGATAGTCGGTCCGTTCTTCTATGGCCCTTTCTCATTTCATCAAATCCTCCTCCTCGACTCCTCGGTCCTCCGGTAGTGACCCGGAAATGAATTTCAGCGCGGCATGTTGAAGGACATCTCATTTCTCTAAATGCACTTCGAGGACCGAGGATCGAGCGTCGAGGAGGCTCTCTGGAGGAGCTATAACCGAGAATACACTGATGGGTCCTCCACGGTCCTCCACGACTCCTTCGTGGATGCATTTCCGGGAACAGAGATGTTTCAAAGAGTCGTGACGCACGGCCGGACTTATCTCAGCCAATGACAGCTCTGCATGCATCCCCTGGATATTATTTTATTAACTGCTTTCATCGCGACGCGATGTTTACAGTGAGAACAGCTGTGAGGTCCGTGTAGAAAGCAGAGCAGTGTGTATACTATATATCACTCAGTATAACAGGCCTACTCTCTTTATTTGCTTTAGTTTAGTAGATATCTACAAACAAAGAGTCGATATTTTTCTAAAACCATTTAGTGCTTCACATAATAAAATACACAACGGCTGTAGCCTGTTTTAGGAGCTGTAGGTGCGTGTGTGTGGTACAGTGTGTAGGGGTGTGTGGTACAGTGTGTGTGTGGTACAGTGTGTGTGTGGTACAGTGTGTGCGTAGATGCAGCGGACAGACAGGTCTCAGTTGGTTTGGTGTCCTCTGCTTACTTTTAATACTTGTAAACAAAACTTTTGGCCCGTAATTTATTTTCCTCATTGTAGCGACCAGAGAGGGGAGAGGGGTGGGGGTATATCCATTCTCTGATAGTGTTACGTTATTATGCGAGTGCTCTGTTTGATTCTGAAATTGTATATATTTATATAAATATATACATATATGTGTGTGTGTCCGCATCTGTAGCCTGTTATTGTCTCATTATACCGCACTGTGAATGAATTAAAAGTAAATATATAAGTCATCATGAACACATCTGTCCATCAGACAGAGGGCTGCTGTGCCTCCTGTCATCATTAATGGACTTCTCTTTAAAATGACCGCTCAGAGGAGAGGAGTTCTCATTTCTCTAACCGCCTGCTGCTTCCCCTCCTCTCTCCTCGGTTCCCCTCCTCGGCTCCGCCGCTCGCATCTCCTGTGGGCGGGACTAAGCATCGAGGATAGAAGTCGAGGAGGGCAGTCGAGGAGGAGAGTTAGAGAAATTAGAAAGGGCCTATATGTCTGTCTTTGGTTTTCTAAGTGTTATTCGATCCATATGACAATAGAGATATGTGCATAAACAACAAAAACACTTGGGGTATAATGTTCGAACAATGTTATTACCAAACATTTTAAGAATGTTTTTAGAGAATGTTATCCTACCTTTCAGAAGTACATTCTAGGAACCAAAATAAAACTTCTCGATAAAACCATTCCTAGAACAATGAATGGTAACATTCTCAAAATGTTTTTAGAACCAACAATGTCTAGCTGGGAACTCAGACATGCCTACGCAAACATGCAATATCATGAATTACGTGCTTGTTTTTTTCTAAAAAGGAAAATGTGGGTGACATCAGATTTCTTTTAAACATCCTTTTCAAACAAATGCTACAACTTTGTTTTTTAAAGCGCACTACAAATAAATCTGACGTTGACCATGACCCTGTTAATATTTCGCATCACAGGAACATTTTATAAAAAAAATAAATAACCTCCTGAAAACATTTTCAGAATGTTTCTTTCAAAATGTTCTTCTTTGGTTATCATGTAACATTGAGGGAATGTTCTATAAAAGAACATCTTTAATGTGTTACCCCAACAACGTCCAAAACACA